>NC_090735.1:61218786-61243786 GCF_036898095.1 Palaemon carinicauda
AGAGGTTCCAACATGGAGAATAGCTCAGTGAGGAAAGGAAAAAAGGAAAAGGAAATATTTTAAGAAGAGTAACTTTAAAATAAAAACTTCTATATAAACTATAAAAACTTTAACAAAACAAGATGAAGAGAAATATAATATAATAGTGTGCTCGAATGTATCCTCAAGCAAGAGAACTATAACCCAAGACAGTGGAAGACCATGGTACAGAGGATATAGCACTACTGCCCTCTTTTATATCACCGATTTATAGTTAAACGTAAAATTATTAACGGTAGACAGTTTCTTGTGATTTACAACGGCGACACTTTTCTCAGATTTAAATCAAGGGTCGATTGATACGCTAGATGTAAGAATGCCACCTAATAAAAAAAAAATGCTGCAAATACCAGATTATCACTAGAATCAACGATTTATAGCTGGAATATGAATCTACACAATATGATAAAGAGAGAGTGTCTGAATATAAATATAAATATAAATATATATATATATATATATATATATATATATATATATATATATATATATATATATGTGTGTGTGTGTGTGTGTGTATCCTATTACGCTTGGGGGAGAGAGCAAATAGCCATACCCTGATGAGAGGGAGTTCCTTGGCAGGTACACTCGGAAACTATACTCTAACACAAATTGCCGAGTTATAGCTTGGGAGTGGGTGGGAAGGGTTGAATTTGTGTGTGTTCGTGCTTGTGTACATGTATAACAGCCCTGTAAGAATCACAGATATCAGTGTTGTACCCTTGCTTGACGTGTCCTGACTTAATTGGTTAAGAATTAGTTTTCACATGGCTAATCGCTCATTAACCACAGGGTCATTAGTGACGAACTGACGCGTTCGTCCTTTGTTTGTGGACCAGAAAGAGCTTCAAAGAGACCAGGAGGAAAAGGTACGAGTCTCTTCTGTTTTGTGCAAAGGGCTCTGGTCAAATCAATGACAGTGATGTTGTATTGTGCTTACAACCAGCGGGTGAAAAAACACAGGCGAGATATCCACATCAAAAGATGATGTTCGCTTACCGACTGATGTTCTCCGTGACGAATTGACTCTCTTTAAATGATGAGTGTTTGTTATATCTTATGGATGAACTATCATATCTTTTAAATGACTGGGGAAAAGTCTCTCTCTCTCTCTCTCTCTCTCTCTCTTACTAGCGTAAACACGTTACATTAAGAAAGCATGCAACTATTTATCAAAAACAAACCCCATTAAGAACGGCCGAATTTTCCTAGCTTTGTTCTCTTCAAGGAAATAACATTGTTTCTTCACCTATAAGTATCGTGTGTGGCTTCTAGGGCGAGAATGGGTATTAATCCTTAGTTGGGATTCTGGGGTATAAGCAAGAAGAGATCGAAATGCGCTCTCTGCTAAAACCGATAGCAGTTCCTTATTTGTGAACTGTGTAAAAAAAAAAAAAAAAGGAAGTAGGCCATCTTCGACCATTAAGAATAAGTGAATATAAAACTCATTCCAAAATACTGTCTTGAGTCTGGAAGGGCAAACCCTTCGAAAGCCTATCCTCTGAAGGGTGGCTCCGTAGGAACTCGACCCTCGGGTTTCTTAGTTAGTCTTTACTGGAGGTAGATGACCCTGAGGATCTAGGGATGTCTCCATTAGAGCTCCACCCTCTGGTTAATGACCCCGAGGATCATGTCCTTTTACCAACAGAGTTGAAAGTATCCATTTACGGTTCAGTGGACTTGTGAGCGATATTCCTAGATTGAATGTAGTTCCAGAAATACGTGCTATCGATCTGTTTATGCTGGAAGACATGTAAGAGACTAATTGACACTTTCATTATCGTTATTAAATCTTTGATTAGTTTATAGTTTTCCATAAAGGAAGAAAAAGGAGTTTTCAACTTCAGTAATTTGGGCTTAGAGTTACAGAAACTTTACATATGACTAATACAGAAGAAACTTTATATAGAGTTGTAACGAGCTTGGCATAAACTACCCTTGGACCGACAAATTGATTGTTTACGTAAGAGGGTTTTTGAGTCTGCTAAATATGTCTAGCGTCAGACAATTCAGCATGGAACTGTCAAGGTCTTGTTTTATATTGGTTTTCAAAATGATATTCAAAGTAACTCTAGTATTCTTAGTGAATTATGAATGGATATAAGACGAGAGGAGGTGTTAGAATAAGATTTAATCTTTCAAAGTCATAAAGCGAAAGGAAAAAAAGAAGCTAATAGAGAATATAGCAGCTAAACAGAAGAATAAACTCGATAAATTCATCACCATGAAGTTATCAAAATGTACTCTCTCTCTCTCTCTCTCTCTCTCTCTCTCTCTCTCTCTCTCTCACGTATGTAGGCCATATATATATATATATATATATATATATATGTGTGTGTGTGTGTGTGTGTCTGTATATATATGTATATATATATATATATATATATATATATATATATATATATATATATATGTGTGTGTGTATATATATATATATATATATATATATATATATATATATATATATATATATATATATAATATATATATATATATATATATATATATATATGTATATATATATATATATATATATAAATATATATATATATATATATATATATATATATATATATATATATATATATGTATATATATATATATATATATATATATATATATATATATATATATATATATGTGTGTGTGTGTGTACATATACATATATACACACGACAAGAATAACAAGTGCAGCTCTTTTTGGTTCACTGCAGGACAGAGCACTAAGACATGCCTTTATTTACATCAGGGGTTTGGCCAGTTTTCATCGCTACGTTGGCCAACTGTGGATTGGTGTTGGTAAACTACAGTGATGAACCTCATAGAATATTCAAATGACAAGTATGTGCAATTTGCAACATCAATTGAAAACTGCATAAAACACTTTAAGATCGAGAAAACTTAGAGCTTCTAACAATTGCAATGTTAAGTTCCATTAATTGGTTGGTACTCAGGAGATAAAGAAATACAGTCATTTCCCTTTAGGAGGCCATAGGGCAGAAAAATCCTACAATTCCAAGTATATACAGTACATATGATTACTTCCTTATTCTGTCCCTAACGCATATCCAAAACAAATTTGATTCAACACATCACGATGTTTGCTTCTTCTAAACATGACAAACTATTAACGTGTTGTTCTTTAAAAGATGATTTCTTGCTTACAGTTTTTAAGTATTCCTATGTAAGATTTTAGACAGCTATTGTGGCCCCACACACGGCCCAAGGGCCATGTCTTGAATAAACTTCAATCTACACTACATAAGGCTGTTTTCACGTAAGTTTCGTACGGCAGCCTCTCGTCCATTAGCTATAGGGTACTTTTTTAAATGACCCCCACTATTGTTTTTAAACAATCTCTCAAATGCCCTCAAAAAAGGTGTGGCCGTCGTTCAAAGAAATTTTCCTCTCCTATATTCAAGGAAATTTTTTGTCTAGTTTGAAGGAAATTGATGCCGTGGTTCAAAGGAATGTATCGAAAAATATCTTTTCATACATACATACATACATACATACATACATACATACGATGGGCCTTCTTCGATTGAAAATTTGGTATCTTGAGGGATTTTTAATTTGAGAAAAATCGCACAAACAATAAAGAATCTTGGATATGAAGTATCACGTAAAAGGATTTATATCATGTTTTCATAAGACAGTACTTCGAGAGACATCACTCATTCAATTCAAATATACTTCAGAAAGGAAAAATTCGGAGCAATGAATATTATTTAGTCAAAGCTCTCTTTTCTGAATTACCAGGTCTCTTAAAGATCTTAAGACATTATCAGAGAAAAAAAGTTGTCGACCACAGAAAGCCAGCTCTGAAGTCTGCAGAGGTTGGAGGGGAGGTAGTCAAGTATATTTTCAGAAGCCATATTTCTGAGACATGTTTCGTCAACAAGGAGTTATGGGGGTGATCGCATACTTATATGATTTTGTATATACACTTATGTACATTTTGAGAACGTTTTATGCTACGGAGAAGTTTGGGACTTGAACGTGAATAGAATTTAGTTTAATTCATAATAAATGCTTAATCATATAGTCATAAACCTAGGGTCACTGTACAAAAAACCATAAAACAGCGCCTCACTTCCTTCTCTCTCTCTCTCTCTCTCTCTCTCTCTCTCTCTCTCTCTCTCTCTCTCTCTCTCTCTCTCTCTCTAATTCCTTCCTTCAAAGCATTGACGTCAGTATCAATTACGATGTAATTGTAAGGAATCTGAAGAAGTCATATTCCTTTATTCTAATCTTGTCATTTAACTTCCGGATTTCCTCCCTAGCTTGAATTCATGTACTAAAAATTGCTAGTAAATACTAATACACATTTCCGGTGAAAAAACAAAAATTTACAATCTAATTTCATGCATTAAAAACTTAAAAGATTAGTTTTCCACTATAGATTAATATTTATTTCTGAAAAAATTTAACTGGCATTAAAAGTTCAAATATTCAATGTTCTCTATTATTTGCTAATTATTTATATGATTTTTCTAGCCAGGCAACATATTCAACGTTTGGCTAAGATGTTGAAAAGTCAAATTACTATTAAGTAAAGTGTACAATAAATTATTAATTATGGATGAGGGATTTAAAGTAAGGTGCATTTAATCTAGAGTCTTGGAGCCCTGTCAGGTGGATTTGTTGGTTTTTAGCCTGGTTTTTTTTTTTTTTTTTTTTTCAAATGAGTTCATTGCTTTTAGCCTGTTCAGCAGATGATTTCATTGGTCTTTAACCCATCTCTTAGATAGATTCATCAGTTTCATTCTGTTTGTGATATGGATACAATGATCTTTAACCTGTTTCTTAGATGGATTCATTGGTTTCAATCTGTTTGTCAGATGGATACAATGGTCTTTAACCTATTTCTTAGGTAGATTAATTGGTTTCAATCTGTTTCTCAGATGGATACAGTGATCTTTAACCTGTTTCTTATATAGATTCATTGGTTTCAATCTGTTTGTCAGATGGATACAACAGTCTTTTAACTTATTTCTTGAATAGATTCACTGTTTTCAATAATTTTGTCAAATGAAAACCAGGGTCTTTAACCTGTTTTTTAGATGGATTCACTGATTTCAATCTGTATGTCAGACGGATACAATGGTCTTTAACCTGTTTCTTAGATGGATTCATTGGTTTCAGTCTGTTTGGCAGATGGATACAATTGTCTTTAACCAGTTTCTTAGATGGATTCATTGGTTTCACTCTGTATGTCAGACGGATACAATGGTCTTTAACCAGTTTCTTAGATGGATTCATTGGTTTCAGTCTAATTTTCAGATGAATAAAATTGTCTTTAACCTGTTTCTTAGATGGATTCATTGGTTTCAGTCAGTTTGTCAGATGGATACAATTGTCTTTAACCTGTTTCTTAGATGGATTCATTGGTTTCAATCTGTTTGTCAAACGGATACAATTGTCTTTAAACTGTTTCTTAGATGGATTCATTGGTTTCAGTCTGTTTGTCAGATGAATACAATGGTCTTTAACCTATTTCTTATATGGATTCATTGGTTTCAATCTGTTTGTCAGATGGATACAACAGTCTTTTAACTTATTTCTTAGATAGATTCACTGGTTTCAGTCAGTTTGTCAGATGAATATAAGGGTTTTTAACCTGTTTCTTAGATGGATTCACTGGTTTCAATCTTTTTGTCAGACGGATACAATGGTGTTTAACCTGTTTCTTAGATGGATTGATTGGTTTCAGTCTGTTTGTCAGATGGATACAATGGTGTTTAACCTGTTTCTTATATGGATTCATTGGTTTCAATCTGTTTGTCAGATGGATACAATGGTCTCTAACGTATTTCTTAGATGGATTGATTGGTTTCAGTCTGTTTGTCAGATGGATACAATGGTGTTTAACCTGTTTCTTATATGGATTCATTGGTTTCAATCTGTTTGTCAGATGGATACAATGGTCTCTAACGTATTTCTTAGATGGATTGATTGGTTTCAGTCTGTTTGTCAGATGGATACAATTGTCTTTAACCTGTTTCTTAGATGGATTCATTGGTTTCAATCAATTTGTCAGATGGATACAATGGTCTCTAACGTATTTCTTAGATGGATTGATTGGTTTCAGTCTGTTTGTCAGATGGATACAATTGTCTTTAACCTGTTTCTTAGATGGATTCATTGGTTTCAATCAATTTGTCAGATGGATACAATGGTCTCTAACGTATTTCTTAGATGGATTGATTGGTTTCAGTCTGTTTGTCAGGTGGATACAATTGTCTTTAACCTGTTTCTTAGATGGATTTACTGTTTTCAATCTTTTTGTCAGACGGATACAATGGTGTTTAACCTGTTTCTTAGATGGATTCATTGGTTTCAATCTATTTGTCAGATGGATACAATGGTCTCTAACGTATTTCTTAGATGGATTGATTGGTTTCAGTCTGTTTGTCAGATGGATACAATGGTCTTTAACCTATTTCTTAGATGGATTCATTGGTTTCAATCAATTTGTCAGATGGATACAATGGTCTCTAACGTATTTCTTAAATGGATTGATTGGTTTCAGTCTGTTTGTCAGATGGATACAATTGTCTTTAACCTGTTTCTTAGATGGATTTACCGTTTTCAATCTTTTTGTCAGTCGAATGGAATGGTGTTTAACCTGTTTCTTAGATGGATTCATTGGTTTCAGTCTGTTTGTCAGATGGATACAATTGTCTTTAACCTGTTTCTTAGATGGATTTACTGTTTTCAATCTTTTTGTCAGTCGAATGCAATGGTGTTTAACCTGTTTCTTAGATGGATTCATTGGTTTCAGTCTGTTTGTCAGATGGATACAAGGGTCTTTCACCTAGTTTTTAGATAGATTCATTGGTTTCAATCTATTTGTCAGATGGATACAATGGTCTCTAACGTATTTCTTACATGGATTGATTGGTTTCAGTCTGTTTGTCAGATGGATACAATTGTCTTTAACCTATTTCTTAGATGGATTCATTGGTTTCAATCTATTTGTCAGATGGATACAATGGTCTCTAACGTATTTCTTAGATGGATTGATTGGTTTCAATCTGTTTGCCAGATGGATACTATTGTCTTTAACCTGTTTCTTAGATGGATTGATTGGTTTCAGTCTGTTTGTCAGATGGATACAATGGTCTTTAACCTATTTCTTAGATGGATTCATTGGTTTCAATCAATTTGTCAGATGGATACAATGGTCTCTAACGTATTTCTTAAATGGATTGATTGGTTTCAGTCTGTTTGTCAGATGTATACAATTGTCTTTAACCTGTTTCTTAGATGGATTTACTGTTTTCAATCTTTTTGTCAGTCGAATGCAATGGTGTTTAACCTGTTTCTTAGATGGATTCATTGGTTTCAGTCTGTTTGTCAGATGGATACAAGGGTCTTTCACCTAGTTTTTAGATAGATTCATTGGTTTCAATCTATTTGTCAGATGGATACAATGGTCTCTAACGTATTTCTTAAATGGATTGATTGGTTTCAGTCTGTTTGTCAGATGGATACAATTGTCTTTAACCTGTTTCTTAGATGGATTTACCGTTTTCAATCTTTTTGTCAGTCGAATGGAATGGTGTTTAACCTGTTTCTTAGATGGATTCATTGGTTTCAGTCTGTTTGTCAGATGGATACAATTGTCTTTAACCTGTTTCTTAGATGGATTTACTGATTTCAATCTTTTTGTCAGTCGAATGCAATGGTGTTTAACCTGTTTCTTAGATGGATTCATTGGTTTCAGTATGTTTGTCAGATGGATACAATTGTCTTTAACCTGTTTCTTAGATGGATTTACTGTTTTCAATCTTTTTGTCAGTCGAATGCAATGGTGTTTAACCTGTTTCTTAGATGGATTCATTGGTTTCAGTCTGTTTGTCAGATGGATACAATTGTCTTTAACCTGTTTCTTAGATGGATTTACTGATTTCAATCTTTTTGTCAGTCGAATGCAATGGTGTTTAACCTGTTTCTTAGATGGATTCATTGGTTTCAGTCTGTTTGTCAGATGGATACAAGGTCTTCCACCTAGTTTTTAGATAGATTCATTGGTTTCAATCTATTTGTCAGATGGATACAATGGTCTCTAACGTATTTCTTACATGGATTGATTGGTTTCAGTCTGTTTGTCAGATGGATACAATTGTCTTTAACCTATTTCTTAGATGGATTCATTGGTTTCAATCTATTTGTCAGATGGATACAATGGTCTCTAACGTATTTCTTAGATGGATTGATTGGTTTCAGTCTGTTTGCCAGATGGATACTATTGTCTTTAACCTGTTTCTTAGATGGATTGATTGGTTTCAGTCTGTTTGTCAGATGGATACAATGGTCTTTAACCTATTTCTTAGATGGATTCATTGGTTTCAATCAATTTGTCAGATGGATACAATGGTCTCTAACGTATTTCTTAAATGGATTGATTGGTTTCAGTCTGTTTGTCAGATGGATACAATTGTCTTTAACCTGTTTCTTAGATGGATTTACTGTTTTCAATCTTTTTGTCAGTCGAATGCAATGGTGTTTAACCTGTTTCTTAGATGGATTCATTGGTTTCAGTCTGTTTGTCAGATGGATACAAGGGTCTTTCACCTAGTTTTTAGATAGATTCATTGGTTTCAATCTATTTGTCAGATGAATACAATGGTCTCTAACGTATTTCTTACATGGATTGATTGGTTTCAGTCTGTTTGTCAGATGGATACAATTGTCTTTAACCTGTTTCTTAGATGGATTTATTGTTTTCAGTCTTTTTGTCAGTCGAATAAAATGGTGTTTAACCTGTTTCTTAGATGGATTCATTGGTTTCAGTCTGTTTGTCAGAGGGATACAATGGTCTTTAACCAGTTTCTTAGATGGATTCATTGGTTTCAGTCTGTTTGTCAGATGGATACAAGGGTCTTTTACCTAGTTTTTAGATAGATTCATTGGTTTCAATCTATTTGTCAGATGGATACAATGGTCTATTACCTATTTCTTAGATGGATTCATGGTTTTTAATATGTTTGTCAGGGGATTTCAATGGTTTTTAACTTGTTTCTCAGTTGAATTGTTGTGTTTTAACCTATATGTCAAATGGATTTGTGAGATTTATCCTTTTGGTTAGATTGATTCATGAATATCTAAGCTTTTCATCTAGTGGATTCATGAGTCAAAAAACTCTCTATCAGATAGATTCATGAGTCTTTAAGCTTTTCGTCAGATTGATGGCTTAGTCTGACTTTGATTTCCAGTGTGGATCTCTTTTCACAATTCAAATTTAAGCCAGAGTTTTAATTCAAGGTGGATACAGTGCTACTGTGGTGGCTTATTGGAAACATCCCGATCGCCGGACTGGGGTGTAAGACACGCTCAAGCTCGATATTTTTTGTAGTGTTTGCAACCTCACCATCCTTGTGAGTTCAAGGCGGTGGGTTTGAGGGAGCCCATAGGTGTAGCTACTGAGTAATCAGCAGCCATTGCCTGGCTCTTCCTGGTCCTAGTTTTGTAGGAGAGGGGACTTAAGTGATGATCATATGTACAGTATATATGGTCTGTTTCCAGGGCATTGTCATACTAGCCTGGGCAATGTCACTGTCTCTTGCCTCTGCCATTCATGAGGGGCCTTTAAACCTTTAAACGTAATACAAGGAACGAAAATGATCTTGCCAGCCTAGCCATGAACCGGAAAACTACTTTTGATACAGTTACAGACTACAGATAAATAATCCAATTCTTTCGGGGATTTTTATACTCTAATCATCTTATTCTTCGTCATTTGTTGGAGGTGAATACTATCTTCTTAGACTTCATAAAGAAGTTTAACCATCTGCGTTCATGCAGTTACAGGGATAAGACATACATGTTCCTTGATCATCCAATAAAATATCAAAAGCAGGACTGTTACAGTGACAGATTATAACGAATAAAATGTTTTAGTAAAACGGGAGGGCTAGAGTGCTTTTAAATTGCTTCTAAGTTCTATGTAAATTATAAAAATAATTGAGATAATTTCATGCGATGTCTTTCTATAGAGATCTTATCCACAATGTTTTTTTCTGTTCCTGTTGTTTTCTTCATTTGTAATGTTTCTCAGTTAAATTTAGCTTGACAATTTCCCCTTTCGGCGTAAATAACATTAAGACGATTGGAGAATTTTTTTTTTTTTTTAAGATTCTAATTTAGTGACCATGTTGTTTATGATGACCTGATCAGTGACCATGATGTGTTTGATTTCACCACTTCTTTGGCATGTAACTTCAAGTCTATGTTAATGTTTATATTAAAGCTAATTTATTTTTTGTATTCATTAGTCTCCGCTTACTCTTGTACGCCCATTCAACTGGAGGAATATCCCATCTCAAATATTATTTCAGGATATGTTTTTCGACTATGAAATCCATTTTTTTTTTTATGCACTTTTCTCACCACTCTTATTTCCAGAGCCTTTGTCGACAAGGTTGCTATTATTATTATTATTATTATTATTAATATTATTATTATTATTATTATTATTATTATTATTATTCCTGGAAAAGCAAGATGGTATAATCCTAAAGGGTCCAACAAGGAAACATAGCCCAGTGAGGGAAGGAAATAAATAGACTATATTATAAGTATCAACGTTATAATAGAGACATACAATTTAATATCTCTTCGGAACCTCCAAATGATGAAAAATATTAATTAACTGATATATCTCAAAGATGTGAATTTTGGCTTTGGTGACTTACTGCCTAGCTGATACTTATCATCACAATATTGAAGGTCAACGGCGAAGTTTCTTTCATTTTCAGTTTCTCTCATTTTTTGTTTTATTCATTTTCAGCTTCTTTTATTTTTAGTTTCTTTCATTTTTAGTGTTTCATAACATGAGCTATTATTTCTGAATGACTAGATCTGATATAGAGATTAATTAATGAAATTCAAACGGACAAAAGGCACCTGCAATGTTTCTTTTCTTAATTATTATAAAAACAAAACTACTTTCCAATGGATGTGAATTAAATTTTGTATTACTGGCTGGCTTACCATCTTTTGGAATTGTACATTGCCCTGTGCTCTTGTGAGAAAAGTAAATTCTTGTATTGAGAGAGAGAGAGAGAGAGAGAGAGAGAGAGAGAGAGAGAGAGAGAGAGAGAGAGAGAGAGAGAGAGAGAGAGAGAGAGAGTTATTGAGTCTTCATTCCTTAAGAGTTCTATAAAGACGACCCCAAAAGAACTGAAAATATTTTTTTTTTTTTTCGTTTTCCTTTTGGTAGTAGGAAATAACAGTGAATATTTCACCTTAATAATTATACGATTGTTAGCTTTATATTGAGCTTAATACACTAATACACAAGAACTCCATGGAGGATATAAAGGATGATTTTGATTCTCAGAGTTAAAATATAACCAGTTCTGATTAGTTTTCTAACTTAAGGGTATATTTTGGAATAGGGGTCCAACCGGGTGATACTTGTTTCCTTATAATGTAGCTACAGAAGATAATTGAAAGATTTCACATAACACATCTAGAATAGAAACATCTGAATCTCTTTGATAGACCAAATGAACGTCAACATCTATAATTGATGAATTCCATAGAGCACAGGCCTCTTTAAATTCAGAATATATACAGCGCACACACACACATATATATGTGTATATATATATATATATATATATATATATATATATATATATATATATATATATACATATATACATATATATATATATATATACATATACATATACATATACATATATATATATATATATATATATATATATATATATATATATATGTGTGTGTGTGTGTGTGTGTGTGAGAGAGAGAGAGAGAGAGAGAGAGAGAGAGAGAGAGAGAGAGAGAGAGAGACGCATATCTTCTATACTAATAAAGCTCGTGGTTGTCAATGTGTGTCTCTGTGTTCGTCTCTGTGTCTCGTGTTTCCTATAGAAAAAAATGGTACAAGGAACTTACAGAATATTTAATGATCGAATCTTATGTAATTTTTATCGAGAAAGCTAACGTCGCTATTTTCATTTTGATCAAGAATCACCTTGGGGGTCCACGGGCCCCATAATTACAAACCCCCTAAAACTGCATTCAATAATAATGAACCATTTGCAATGACTTTCTACATAGAGCTTGTATGAAAATAAGGGATTATTTAGGGATATATCAACTTGGAATTTTGTCCTAAAAAATGGGGTCCTTTGGGGTTGCTCCACCACACGCACACAGCATAAACTGATTTTCTTTTCCTTATGATTAAATGTAAAAAACAAAAAAATTACAGAATATTTAATGATTGAGTCTTACGTAATTTTTACATTTTTTTCAGTTTTCTACAAAATGATACCACCCAAAAAGAGATTCTACAGAATATTTAATGGTTGAGTCTTATGTAACTTTTATATTTTTTAAATTTTCTACAAAATTATTCCATCCAAATAAGAGGTTCTCATTAGGTAAATCCGATAAAGCAAATTCGGTGAAAAAAAAACACAACATGAAACAGAAGTGCAGAAGAATTTACGGAGGGAAACAATTGCAAGAAGGATGAAAAAAAAAAAACCTAGTGCATGTAGAATGGCAGCTAGCCGTAAAGCAGAAAATGAAGAGTTGGTGGATTTAAGAGGGAGCACTAATGCAAACAGAATGGCAGCTAGACGTGAAGGAGGAGACTAAGAGCAGATGAAATTAAGAAGGAAACAGAATGGCAACTAGAAGTGAAGCACAGGATGAAGACCATAGAAATTCTCGCCTTGAAAATAATCAACAAAGAATAGCAACTATAAGAAGTCAGAAATTAAGAATTCAAAGAATGTCTCAACTTCAGGATAACCAACAAAGAATGATTATCCATCGAAACCAAGAACCATCGGGAGGACCTGAGAATAGTTGCCATATTGATAGTCAGGCATGCAGAAGCAAGAGCACGCCCTTTTAATGCTGTACAATGGCGACTTGGTGCTTTCACTTATAATCTAAGATACCCCTATGAAACAGAAGACATAGTACAAATTTGCTTAATGTCACAACAATATAATCACTGTGATGCTCAGAAATGGAAGATTGGACCTCCTGGATTATGTTGCAGTGGAGGGAAAATTACACTGCCTTTGTTAGTTAAACCTCCTGAATATATGAAAACAAAACTTCTCAATAGAACATCCCACCATTTAAAAACTTTTCTTGAAAACATACTATACAATAATGCTTTCCAGATGACTTCATTTGGAGCAAAATTTGTGAATGAGATGTTAATTAGGAAGTATACTTATGAATAGATTATGTTGATAATTTTTCAACTAAGAACCTCTTTATCAATATAAAAAATATGACACTTTTAATATAAAAGAATCAGTAACTTCAACGCAATCTCTAGCTTACAAACAATAGATAGTAGCTACTTTAGAATTTTAAACGGATATTTACCTTAATGCCTGAAGAATAATTTTTTGAAATATGAAAATCAACATTTGCTTAAATGAATTGACACAAAATTTAGCAATTGTCCGTGTCTTCAGTCCCTCGTGCAAATTCCTTACTTCCTTTCAGTGATTTTGAAAATGCTAAAAAAAATCCCAAATCAATCTGAAAAATATAATAGGAGCTTTTACAAGAAAACAAAATTCTGAAAAACAAAATATTTATACAGTAGGATATTTTGGAAAGAAAAGTATTATTTGCTTGAGGTAGAAAAGGCAACAAAATTTATCATAACAAAATTATACAAATGGATGCTATCATAAAAGTAAGAAATTACATATTTTGTTTCATTATATTTTCAAAATAGTAGACCAATTTGTAACTGCAAATCAACGTTACAATGATTATGGTCTTTCAAGATG
The DNA here is from genome assembly GCF_036898095.1 of Palaemon carinicauda. NCBI lineage: Eukaryota > Metazoa > Arthropoda > Malacostraca > Decapoda > Palaemonidae > Palaemon > Palaemon carinicauda. The sequence goes on from NC_090735.1 coordinate 61,232,640, forward strand.
TAGCCTACTGATAAATAAGGGAATGTGACAAGTTTGATTATTAATAGCAAATGATTATCATTATAATTGTGATATTGAAATTGACGATACTAATAGTGTTTGGTAACTACACAGCAAGCTAATTGTCTATCATATTCTTTGTTTTTCTTGCAAAGGTAAAATTCAATCTAATTTTTTGAAATAGATGTGTAGAAGATGCATAGCTTTAAAAAATTCATAGTAATTATTTCCTAGTTCTGTATCATAAGAGTTAGAGCATATTTAGACAGTGCCATAAACAAATTAGTAATTATGAAGATGCCTAACTTTGAAAGAAAAATCACTAGAAATTATTTCTTAGTTTTAGATCATAAAAATTACAGTATATCTAGATATTTCTATAAAAATCTAGTAATTAAAAAAATCCATAATTATTTTGAAACATCGTGTCAAATCATGTTTATCGGTAAATCTCCCATAAGGAAAAGTGCAGAAAAAGGAAAACTGATCAATTGAAAACTGGCGTAGGGTCCTTTCGCGTCCTCGAAGCAGCAGGAGCCATTTTATGAAACCCAGCAGAGATTTCGGCTCCAGCGTCCAACGCCGACCGAAAACCAGGCTCCCACCCCCTTCGGCGCAGCGCAAGAAGGAATAATACTGCTGTCGTTACCCGAGAGGCCATCATACCGAAGGGGGAGGCCTTCCCTTGACACAAACACCCCTCAATCACACGAGCACGACGATGGCCAGGAGAGATATCTCGCGAAGGAAACAATTCAAACTCAACTCTCCGAGGTCGGTGGGCGCCGGGCGCCGGCGCACTTCCAAAACAACGCCGACGGGAGCTTGTCTCGGGCAGTCGGACGACTGAGGTAAACGCAAGACTCGTTCGACTCGCAGCAAATACTTTGCTTTTGATTACAGTTCTTTAGATAATTGGGCGGGAAGGTATTTACTTCATGAAAGCGGTTGATGAACATTAAGCCCTCAAAGTATTGATCAGTTGGCTTTGAAAACTCTCTCTCTCTCTCTCTCTCTCTCTCTCTCTCTCTCTCTCTCTCTCTCTCTCTCTCTCTCTCTCTCTCTCTCTCTCTCTCTCTCTTCTATTATCCACGTTGTATGATTGGGCGTTGCTTAGTCTTAACACAACACGCTTAGAATGCTGTGAAATGGCCTGATGATTCTCAATGCTGCTAACTCCACGGGTTTGGCTCGCCTCTTTCTGAGTAAAATAAATGGTCTTTGAAACATGAAATTCCTTTGACAGTATTACATATGTTCAAAATATATAAGGAAATTCATCTCAGCCGATAATATTTCTGATTAGTGGACTCGTGCTGCATATTAACAATAAGAAAAATGAGCCAAATTATCTCGATAATTTTACATTTCATATTAGATTTCGCTATTCCATTATTTTTTGTTGTAGATGTAACTATATCTTTGGGATAAATATTTCTTAAATCTATTCATCTAAGACAATGATTTCTCTGGAAGCTTAAAAGATTCAACTACTTTGAGTATTTACTTAAAAGTTTCCTTAAATAATGCAAACTTAAACTTGACTTGATATCCACCATTTGTTTTGTCGTAATGTAAATCAACAGAACCCAGTTTCATCATCATCATCTCTTCCTATGCCTATTGAAGCAAAGGGCCTCGGTTAGATGTCACCAGTGGTCTCTATTTTGAGCTTTTAATTCAATACTTCTCCATTCATCCAGTTTAATTCATAGAAATGAGAATAAACGTTAGCTGAAGATTGGGAATTATAGCTCATTTATGAAATAATCTCAAGCAAGTGTAATTGTTTTACCAGAAAATCAGAATCCAAAATGAATGATTGATCTAAGACTACAAACTGGCGTCACAGCTTTATGGGTCTAACCTTAAGCTTCCATGAACGGAGACTATCTAAAACAAATTAGTTTGAATACTACTCTCTCTCTCTCTCTCTCTCTCTCTCTCTCTCTCTCTCTCTCTCTCTCTCTCTCTCTCTCTCTCTCTCTCTCTCTTTGATAGTCAAACTAGATTAAAGTACTCAAATGATGTTTCACTGAAAAACCAAGAACAATGACGAAGCATAAAAAGGGGATTTTTATAGTAATAAAAATTAATATTTTTTTCCTTCCTTTTTTCATGAACATTTGATATGAAAAATTAATAGTTGGAAATAAGCCAATTTGATAGAAACGCAACTGATATTCGAATGTCTAAATATGCAATAGCAAAGTAGAGATTTGTAAAAGGGAAGAAAATAGTTCCTGGATTATCGAGTTTTAATTGAGATAACTTGCAGCTTTGTTTAATTGCAACAGATTTTTTTACAGGAATTATTATAGTTTTGTTATAGGAATTATTATAGTTTCAAACTATTTTTACATTAATTTTTTCGAGCTGTAATGCAAAGTAATGATATCCATGTCTTTCGTGAGAAATATTGATGTATTGGGCGATATGAAATATGGCAATTCATTTGCTTTTTACGAATCACAAGACACAACACAAAGAACTATTCTGAATGACTATAATATGAAACCTAACCAGTAAACAAATCGTTACGAATAGGTTTTGTGGAAAGAAAATGAATAATCTTCTTAATGTGTAGCATTGTCCATTACATGAATTTTCGCGGTTTCTTTCAGTATATATTATCCAAATATCATTAGATTTTATCCTATCTATTTTTTTTTCTTTTTTTCTTTTTTTGCCAAGCACTCAACAAAATACTTAATCTGTGGAAGTCGGTGCAGGAATTGCAAGCTGACTGTCACCAGAGTCCAATTATTTTGAAAGACAGAAGATGCTGGTTTATGCTGTCCGCTTCTATGTCTATATCTATATAGCTAGCTCGAAACATTCCCTTTTATTAAAAAGTCACAAAATTAGCTTTGATTTTACAACTATATAAAATGCAACCATATCATGATTCTGCATGTTTAAGATAATTGCGTAAATATACTATGTAAATGTATTAGTTCAAATTGCTGCTTCAACAACCTATTACAATAGTTTGAAGCTCGAACGGATGGTTTATCTATGTTTTATTACCTGATGTCGGTTCACTTCGTTGGAAGAAGTTAGTTATTAATTAATACAGTTAGTGGTTGGTGGTAGACGCTCCCCGATTAAACACCATGTTGTAGCCCGGATCGTACTAAGATGCAGAAGTTGAGCTAAGTACTCATGTGTTAGTTGTTTGTAAGTGTACTTGTGATTCAACAGAAGTTCGATATTATATTTCAAATCTTATGCTGATTTATGATTCGCTAAGTCCAGTATGAAATTTTTAATTTGCTAGGCTGAGTTATTGGTTACCGAAGTAAAACCCAACTCGATGTACTACCGTTATGTTTACATTAGGTTTGCTTATAAATGCTAACACCCGATTGGGGTCCACTTGTCTAGTTTGGAAAAAATATTATCTTTTCTGAACATTTCATTTCCAATTTGATATAACTGCCATCTTTTGGGTTTAGTTTATCAAATTAAAAAGTACTTTTTACTTCATCAAAGGACTTTTTATTCCATTAGTTTATTTAAACTGAAGTAGAAACGCAAACATTGTTAAGTCTGAACCTTTCTAAAAATATATCTAAAAACATGTTTAGATAAATGAAACAACAACAATAAGAAATTATCTAAAAATATGGGGAAACAAGCAAGAGTTTTCAAAATCTTATCAAGTAAATTATCAACTTTCTAAAAGAAAAATCTTAATATATTCTTTTGATGCAGTTGTTGTCTTTGGGGTCAATAAAAGTGTCAATTTAAAGTTCAATGCCCGAAGGAGAAAAGGAAAGATAAAGTATCTAATCGAACAAGAAAATCTATTATAAAAAAATTAAAATAACTCTTATTTGACCGGTATTCCCATAACGACCCTATTAGTATTATCATTATATTGCTATTATTAATAGTACTTTTGTTTACATAAAAATCTTTACCATTATCATAAAAAAAGTTTATTTAAAAGAAACTGATATTGCCAGCTTGATCAAATTACTCCATGCAATATTACAACAATCCGGTATTTTTTTTCCATTGGATTCCAATTCTTCCTTAGGAAAAGAATAATAACTAAATGCCAATAAGTATCGATGCGTATATTTCCTAAACTGTTACTTTAAACTTCAAAATATAAGTAAAATATACGTTAAATCTTTGATACGCAAAAACTTACGTAATCTCCCGACCCATTGCCAATAATCTTTAAATCGACCAGTGAGATTAGAGAGTTCAGCTATTAGTAATTTAACATAAAAGATGTTAAGTTCCTCAAATAAAGGAGAAGCGCAAAAATTAATCTTTTTTTTTCAAAGACTAATGAAAACAAAAGTTGAAAAATAAACAAAATAAAAACTTGAAAAGCAACGCAAAAAAAATAAATTCAAAATAAAAATAAAAGACGAGAAAAATCAAAGTCGGTCATGATATACTCTCATCATTTTCGCAATGTTTTAATTTTAACCTCAAATGGTACTTGAACTACCGAGAATTACGTGTGTCATACATGATAGTAATATTCCTATGTCGATAATAAATCTGTAAGGGTTTTAAAGTTGTGCATTTCAAATGAATAACGATCTAATTATAATTAACTAGTTATAATAATCAACTAATATAAAATAAAAAGACTTTAGTGTCTTTACATGGAATTGGCAAGACGTAGATTTAATATTTCTATATAAGATTTAATTCGCAATTTGCTTTGATTCATTCAAATAAGTCCCCCTTTTATGCAGTCATGTCTGTAAGCTATTCAGTTATGCTATCATTAACTTTGTATTTCCAATGCAGAGATCTTAACTATTCATAGAAATATGAATTCTGGGTATATATTACTTTTAACTGAAGGGATTTCTTGACTAATAAATGAAATTTCATACACGCTAGAAGTGTTAGATAATTCATTGTTATGACATAGCAAAATGTAAAGATTATTTAGTATTCTAACTTCATTGTTCAAAGTGATGTTTGATACATTAGCGTACATAACAGGTGAATAACATTATACAATAATCAATTTATAAGAATGTTGCATTATATATTGTATTGATACATCCATTCTTTCATTGTTCTCAATCATTACTAGATCCTAACTGTTGTGGAAATACGTTACATAACTAAGTATATTTAAACATATCCAGAAATATAAAGATACACTAATGTAATGGCAATGTTTCTTTTGCTATGAAAGACTATGTGAATCCGTTTACTGATAAAAACCAGATATTCTTTTGATAAATATTTCTGACGGACCTCGGATAACTGACCTAACTAAACTCGGCATTATCAGACAGGGAAAAAAATAGTTTGAATCTTAGACAGGACCTATACTTCAAGCGAAGGCAAAATCTCTAGCTATACATAATCTCATTTCACTACCTCTTGGGTACACCTACGTTGCATAGTTTGCTTAAAATAAAAATAGTGAATGAAGGTGGTGCAACATAAACCCATATTCTGCTAACTTTCACAATCTTCCGACATTGGTAACCATTGATATCGTGATTGTTCGTGGTTTTCTGATGTCGACTTAAAAAAAAAATTCCTCCAATTTACCACAAAAGCAAGGCAGTATTGGCTTCTTTTAATTCTTTTTTCGACCAGAATCTAAATACCTTAGCAAACTAGGACTTGTGAAAGATATCTAACCAGCTTGCAGTTACAATGACCAACTCGCGCAAGATGACAGCAATTTAAGATTAACTGATTAGTTCATGCATACCATCATTCCAAAAACTATGATTGCTGATAACGAAAATGTTTTTTTATGTGTTATTTGATCCATATAAATTGCAGCTTGGTCATCATTGCAATTATTTCAACTTTTAACTATTGCCTACGTAACAAATTTACACCTCACGTATCATATCTGAATTTAACTCCTTTAAATGGTAATCGCATTTCTTTCTTATTTGAAGTAGATTAGTGGTTTGTTGAAAATTGTAGTACACAAGCTACTGTAGTTTATACTTTTCTAGATGTTCTGAATGATTAAGTATCTTTAAGATGTAATGACACATGGATATAAATACAAACTTAGATGGAAAAATAGAATAATCAATGGCTTACTCTTCTGTTCTACAATACTCTATAACAAGTGAAAGGTTTGTAGAAAACTGCTAATTTCTAGAGTGCCAAAATTATTCATAGCATCGTTTTTTTTTATGGAGAAACTATGTTTTATTTTCTTTAGGAGATATGTTTTATTTGTACAGAAATCTTAAGGCTTATGGATAAATGAAAGGTTCCTACCCTAAGAGTACAGCCGATCCTGACTCTTCTAACGTAACTATTGTCTTTCATATGCTTCCTAAATCTTAGATTTTGTTTTTTATCTTTTTTGAGGAAATTATTGGGACTTTTCCTAAAACAGTAACAAAAAATGGCATAGGTTGACTTAGGATACCTTTTGGGATGAATAAAAAATAGAAAAATTAGCAAATTCAGTTCATGTCCTCTTACTTAACTTGTGATTATTTGCTTTCCCAGTTGTCAACTAAAACTGAAATCCTTTTATTCGAAAATAATTGTTGGAGGTTATTCTTATATTAATTTAAATATAATAACAGCAAATGCAACTGTTTCTTGTCCACTGCTGGCAAAAGGCCTCGGACATATCGTTAGTCATGTCTTGGGTTTGGCCATTTTCACCACCACGTTGGCCATTGCGGATTGGTGTTCCTGACTTACAGCTTTCCTGGTTATGGCAACACACAAACCTTTCCACCATGTTAAACTATCACCACTCAGAAAGACTTACATGTAAATCAACCATTATATCGTTAGTTTATTCATAATCTGAATTTCACTGCAATAATTGTTCTTCGCCTGGCTAATTTAAGAAAAAAAAATTTTTTTTTTTTTTAGATATTCTAAACACTCGTCACGACACAATTATAATCATCATATGCTTATATGCAATGTTCGTGCTTTAGTGTTGGCCTGCCGCCCATAAACAAAAAAGTAATACTGAACCTTAGCTAAAATAAAAAGTCTGATCAATAATTAAACTGGTCTCTTATGATTTTGCATCTTCTATAACATTCGTTCATCAGTTATTATGCTTTAAGCTATACTTCTACAATAAAATCTATATCTTTGTGCAAATAAAACATGTATCCTAGAAGAATATAAAACAGTCTTTCCCAAGAAAAAAGGCAGAGCAAGCAATTGATTATGCTATTTTTCACCTACATTTGTATTGATATTAATGGGTCAATGCAATTGAGCGATACTTTCAATAGAATATATAGACTTTCTCTAATTCCTAAGCGATATTTTAGGTATCTTCAGTCCTTTCACCAATAGTGGTTGTGAAAAAAACTTAGTTCTATATCCTCTTTTTGTATCTTCATTTTAAGTTATAGATAAATAAGAGAATCTTTACAATCTCGGGTCGTCGATGAGATAAATATGCTCAGCAGTTCATTCCTATGAAAATGTTAAAAAATGATTCAAAGCCAGACATTGATGGTAGAATAAAAGAAACAGATTTTCCCTCTGCTTTTAAGCATCTCGGCATTTCCGAGAAATTTTACAAGCGAAAGCAGAGTTAGTATCCACTGAAAGGAAATAATCGGGGGGGGGGGGGGAGCAATATCCAAGATGTTTGAGGAGTATTTGAGAAAAGCAGCAAATCAATAAGTATTTTAGAAACTCATCTTAATCTTACTCATCTGAAAACGGTTTTACTGATTGTCTGTTGAAGCTGTTGAATCTTGACTTGCCAGAGTTTCTTTTCAGCGTCAAATATTTCAGACAAATCAGGAAGGCTAAGGAGGAGTTTTAAAATTAACATTTGTCAGTTTGGCTTCATGTCATGGATGTTTCTTCAGATGTTGATTTGATAATGGAGCTACCATATGGGAATGGGAGAGAGCAATCATAAATTTGTAAATTTTAAATGGTATTTGACCTTGACATCAAATATTGGCGTGAAACTGAATTGAATAGGCATAAACAAATAACAGGAAAATGCTGGATACAAATGTTTGAGGGTGCACTCAGGCACACTATTCTGTCACTTTTATTATTTACTTTCCTCACTGGGATATTTTCATTGTTGGAGCCCTTGTGATTATATTATCCTGCTTTCCAAAAAGGGCTTTAGCTTTGCTAATAATAATAATAATAATAATAATAATAATAATAATAATAATAATAATAATAATACCTGTTTCCAAATGGACAGAAGTCAAAATGGTGGAACATTAATGTGAATCCAGAATAGCTGGGTTTATTTTTGTTCTTATAGATGTGAAAATAGAATAATCAGGGTTGAGACTACATCAAACAAGGGTTGAAATCTCTGCACGAACATACAAGGGATCAAAGAAAAGACTGGGCCTAAGCATCCTCAAGCAAATGCTTTCGTAGAATTAGAATTGGTTATATTTTTTCGCCAACAGAGGTCCGTTTATAGCAACCTGTGCATTTTATGTTTGAATATTTCTCTTTTTTCATAAATTTACGACGCATTTTATGCTTACACATAGACACAGTCATTAAGACGCGTTTCACGGTAATTATTGAGGTAGGTTTAATTGTAATTGTGATAGAGAAAATAATGTAAAACTAATGTACATAAAAGAATGATTGTATGAGTGAAAATTATATGTATGATAAATATGGGGAGTACTTAAAATGGGCATGATATATATTAACATATATCTTATCAATCTATATATAATATACAGTACATATATACATACATATATATACATATATATATATATATATATATATATATATATATATATATATATATATACATATATATACATATACATATACATATATATACATATACATATATATATATATATATATATATATATATATATATATATTATATATATATATATATATATATATAATTTATATATATATATGTGTGTGTATATATATATATATATATATATATATATATATATATATAATTTATATATATATATGTATATATATATGTATATATATATAATTATATACATTATATATATATATGTATATATTATATATATTATATATATGTGTGTGTGTACAGTATGTATTTATGCATCTACGTATGTATATTGTAAGTGTATGCGAGTTTGTGTGCCTTTGTAGATGTTGATGTATATCAAAGAGATAAGTAGAAAGTTTCCGTTTTAGGACATGAAGATTTGAAAGAATATAATAGATATTCTTTATGTACAAAATCTAAATTTGTGGTATGCCTTTTTCTTAATTAATGGCTTTTTCTAATATCTGATAATATAAAAGTAATGGAGTAAATACAGCACCATTCATACAGTATGTTATGTTATGTAATATATTCTATAATGCGATTTATGTTATGTATCTTATGTTCATAATACATTACATTTGATATATCATGTATCATAATGGTGTTACATTTAAATGCATTAGCAACATTGCTCTGGAGTTTTCCGATAAAATTAGACATTGCCAGGACGCGTAAACTAAAAAAAAACTTCAGACATGAACGGGAAATTAACTTGTTTTAGAAGAACTTATTTTCTATCTTGGTAAGAGAAAGAAGAATCCGTATGAAGACATAGAAATTTACGAACAAAACCTTTTAAAAAAATCGAACAAAATTTCCTATTACTTGATAAAAAAAAAAAAAATTAAAAGAAGGCGTAGAATTCTAAGAAAAGAAATTGTAAAAAGCTCAAACATAATTTCGTATTATTTGATAGAAATAAAAATATCGATGGAAAGCGTATATTCTTTAAGGCGAATCCAACATAATGTCAAATATCAGATTAATGACCAATAAATTTCATTGAATCCGGGATTTTTCAGTGAAGAAAAAAAATCCTTCGAAATCAAACATTAATTGGAAGCAGTGCCAGAGAACTTGAGATATCTGGTGATAAATTCACATATTGACAGATTTGTTTCCACATTTCTTGACATGAATCGCACAGAATGCCAGATTTTTATGAAGAAATCCCATTGAAGGACATATTTAAAGAAGAGATAGTGGGTAATTATCACATAGCAAAATTAACAGATTCGTTTGGGTAACGTAGGTAACGTCGAAAAAAAGGTTTCTGAACTAAAAAAATAAACCATATATGTGTATACATATACATAAATATATACACACTCACACACACACACACACACACACACATATATATATATATATATATATATATATATATATATATATATATATATATATAATTGTATATATTAATAATAATAATAATAATAATAATAATAATAATAATAATAATAATAATAATAATAATAATAATAATAATAATCGTATGCGTGTGTCTTTGGTTTGATATAAAAATCAATATAGTATTACCACAACCTGATGAATACTCTTACATATATGAGAAAAAGATAGATTTTTTAATATTATTTTATATAGACCAAATGATGTGCATTTCTTACAGTAAACAATGAGCTTCGTGATCTGAAATATCATTAATATTGCATTATTTTTTACGTCAATATACATCTACACGTTTCTAATTTTTATTTTTACGCTTTGATATTTATTTTTTTATGTAAATTAATTTTCCTTTGGCTTTATTCGTAATAGCAGTTATAAAGAGAATCGCCTTGTTCACAGAAGCCTAGTGCCAAACGCCGCGTCTGAACGGTTGGGAACAGTAGCCACGGGAGACGCCATTTTGATAACAGGCCAAGCGTAGTACATCTCACACTACTGGCTACGCAATTCGGTATCGCCAGATCCATTTAAAACTGGCGTCACAAATTCTATGGTCTATGAACTGAAGGGATTATGATTAAAAAGATATATAAGAATTTTTTTAAACTAAGTGTCATCTAGAAGTGATATAGATTTTCCTTGTTATAGAGATTGTCGTGTTATATGGAGGACTAGGTTCGGAACATATGGTGCTTTATTTTCTTGCTGGGAATAATTTCCCAATTGATTTGGATATTTTTTAATATCTAGCCCAAAGTAAATCAGGAAATATATTATGAAAAAGATGCTTTATGATCATAGCCAAAACCACACTCTGTGATACTGTTGATTGGGCATTACTTCATTTATAATGGTAAATGGATTATACCTGTTTAAAAAAGTACCGTAGCATTGCAATTTTTGGAAGTCGAATTATACTAAAACATTTAACCGATATGCTATTACTTTTAAGTAATCCATTTCC
>NC_090735.1:61253786-61256286 GCF_036898095.1 Palaemon carinicauda
ACCCCCATACTTTGGTTCTTACGATGTTACTATAGAAATATATCCAATCATAAATATATATATATATATATATATATATATATATATATATTTTCCTTTATAACTACAACACTTATGACTCCCCTCGATAGCATGCATTAAAGGTTCCCTCTCAGACACATGATTCGCCAACATACTTTGAGATAAAAATCTCGCATTTTATCGAGTCTTATCTTCTCTAAGAAGAGATATTACAGTAAAAACACAATCTTGAATTTTATCTTTTTACTTACCCTTCATTTATAATTCCATATTACCTAACACATTATGTATACACTCAAACTATTGCAACCAATGGCAGCTTCGACGGACGAGGAGATAGTTTAGTTGAGTTACCCTTGTAAACACGTGGCGACTTATTTTTTTTCATTCGGAATTTTCTCTCACGGTGACTTTCAAAGAAAACGAGAAATAAACACAATTAAAGACCCTCAACTATTTCTTCTGAGCTAATGATTCGTATTTTCTGTGCATAAAATAAGGTTTTACCAGCAGTGCGTTGGATTATATTTGCTCTCGAAGCGGACTGAAGAGTGGACGGCAGAACGTGAAGGCATGGCAGAGATTACGTCATTGAGTTTCGGAGATGCGTATGGTGCTACCTTGGGAGAAAATCGCATCTGTCACGATTTGGAACTGTTCAAAAATAGCCTTTCCTCACTTTGTGAAACCACTAAGAGCGCAATCGATGCCTAGTGTCCAATGGTGATTGTTATTCTCACCTATATAGCGAGTAAAGAACAAGTGGTACATACCAAGCGATCCAAAAATTCTATGAGAAAAAAAAACTTCCCGTAAGCAATCCGCCTCACAACCTCCCCTCCACGAATGTTGGCCGGGCGCGCTCTCTCTCTCTCTCTCTCTCTATCATGTGTAAACTGTGCCCTGTTCCCATTCGTTTCGAACCGACATGGAATACGTTTAGGGGCTGCGTTGCCATTAAGGTATATGTGAATTAGAGTAATATTCGGTAATTCAGGAGATAGATATTCTATGGGGCTCACCTGGAGTGCTACTCTGACGTCGCTGGCGGTTCGCAGTATTGCCAAGCACTGTCGGAACACCATCGTCCGATTTTGCGCTTACTGGAATACCCGCCTTCTTCGCCACCCCCTCCCCCTTTCCGTATGAATTAAGGTCTGCAATGAAATCTCCATAGATGGCTAAATGCGCAGCTATATGTGTTTACAAGACCTTTTCCTCTTGTATTTAATGCCCGAGTTACTGACAATCAAATTGTCGTTCGGAAACTAAATGGTTAACGCTGATGGTAATTATCGTAAACAAGTCACGTGATGCCATGTAGCACAGTGTATATCTATGGATAGATTTCACACCCTAGGTTAATCTTCTTTCTGTCTTTTACATTGTTGCTATTTACATGATCCTTTATTTATATATTTTCATATATTGTTTTCATTAATTCTGTTGTTTATAAAGATACACTTTCAGCAATATTGATTACGGAATGCGTAAAGAGAAAATGTTACCAAATCTTATCGCAATGAAATAAGATTCTAATGATATCACAAACATTAACAGAAAAACAAAAAATAGCCAATAGTCAAATAGTGACAGAAATTTAACTTTTAACAATTTCCTATGTTGACAAGCATATTTCCACTAGCTTTTCACGTTGATTAAGTATAGTTCATTATTAATATTTCTTGGTTTTCCAAACATTGAACTTGAAAACATTTTAGCATTGTAAATGCAAAGTTAATTTTCAGAGAACTAAATCTATTCATTTATACAATTGTAGTTTAGTGTGATCCACTTACATGGTTAACGAGATGATTATCGATAATAATAATAATAATAATAATAATAATAATAATAATAATAATAATGAATCAAGATCTTAAAATACCCTTTTCCTAATTGTGCGATTAGCATTGCTTGTGAAGTTAATACCACTAATAGATAAAGGGTGTTCCAAAATAGTTTCCTTTTCATAATCATTTGCAATGATTGAGTGAAGCATAAAGAGATCTCAGTATCATGCCCCATTTGATGGAGAAATTATGTAATTGGTGAAATCTTTAAAATGAATTACATCTTAAAGATAAATTACATCTCTGAAATAAATTAAATCTTTGAAATAAATTACATCTTTGAAATAGATTACATCATTAAGATAAATTACATGGTGCGATGATCAAAAAGTATCTTTAATGTTAATAAATTAAAATCAGAATATTCACTTTAAGACAAAATTAAATGAGAATGATGCCAAAAGAATGATATATTTAAAAGTAATGTTGAAGGTAATGATAATATAGATATTAGATTTACTCTTTTGATTGCAAATGAACAATAATTTTGGATCCTATCCTACTTATATATGGACTGAAGCAGCTAATTAATTATTCCATATAGCAAAATGGCTATTTCCCTAAATTAAATTCTCTTAATAAAACGTAGAATAGAAGGGAATCATAATATTTTACATTTCTGGGTA
>NC_090735.1:61266286-61273786 GCF_036898095.1 Palaemon carinicauda
TTCACAAGGGTTTAATTGTTAACTGCCTGTAATAATGGAAAGTCATTTTCTCCGAATCAAATATCAGGCCTTTTTTGTTTTACAACCGATTTATTTTTTCATTCCCTGACGAACAAGTAACACCTTTTACACAGTCTGTTTATTTTGCTTATGATTTAAATGTTAAAATATAGCAACTTACATCTTACGCGCAAAGATAGGTACGTCATTGAAAAAAAAAAAAAAATCTCAGCATTGATTATTCCACCATATCGTGCAAAGTTCATAACACGACATTCGAATAAAATCTAATATCTAAGCTTTTTATCAAGAAGAAGACAGGCTACATAATTCTTTTCGATACTTTTAGGTATCTTCGAATTCTTTTCTTCAAGGCTAATAAGTAATTGAGAGGTCATTCCTATTTTCCTTTTAAAATCATTCTTAGCAGAATCATCCTAATTATTTTGAAGAAAGAATGAGACTAAGAACCTACAATCATTTCCACAATAGCAGTGGGATCATTAGCGAAAGATTAAAGTAATTAACTATTGTATGAAAAAACTTTGGGTTAATGCTAACCCTTTTTTATCGTTAGTAATCGGTAAAATAAGGTTTGGAAGCGCCTGTCTTGATATAATAATATGAGTTATATCAAGCAATTCCCACATTTGTTTTATGACCTCTAAGGAAATATAAGAGGACACTGTTACCTACGAAAATTGATCAATTTTATGAGGATTTACTTTGTATATTTTATATTTTAGAAATGAGTCCACCAGTTAGAGAGAGAGAGAGAGAGAGAGAGAGAGAGAGAGAGAGAGAGGAGAGAGAGAGAGAGAGAGAGACAATCGACTGAACATCTCCATCTAGATAGACTTTCCAAAAATCGACTGAACATCTAAAGATATTTTCCAAAACCCAGAGCATTTCTTATAAATATAATTCTTCCATGCTAAGTATCTTGCTTTTCAACAGTAAACGTTATATATCATATTTAATGTCTTAATGAGCAAGGAATAAATGTATTATTCATATTGCTTCTGTCTCTACAATTATTATGTCAAAGTATAATGAAACTATGTTTAGCAGAAAGAAACATTCCTCTATATTGTCCAAAACATAAAAGTCAACCTTTTGAAATTAGCAACACAAAAACATTTTAAGATAACCCGCAGATATGTACGCCCTTTACACATTTACACAAAGGCCTCACCAGTAGAACGTCACCCTCTCAGCGTCTAAAATACTGTGTAATTCACATCTGCCTAAAATGGACTATTTTCCCTTCCTTGGTATTAGATAACTTCAATTTAATTAAGTCTGGCATTTCGTCATTTCGTTATTTCTTAGGATTCTTTTCCTCATCTCTTTTTTAGAGTAATGCATATTTTTCTTTTATCAATATCTTTTACATTCCTTATTATCTATTTTATTTTCTACAATATTATACTTTGCAGAAAAAGTGGATACAATATGAAATGGCTTTAAAGATCTTTTAACTCCAGGGAGCACTTCTCATGTTTTAACCTTGTTAGAAATAGTTTGAAATAACTAAGTCCTTGTATGCTTTATAAAAAAAAAAATTATTGTGACTACGACTGTTCTTCATATCACCAAGTAAATGTTTATGTATATATACATATATATGTATATATATATATATATATATATATATATATATATATATATATATATATATATATATATATATATATTTATATATATATATATACTGTATATATGTATATATATACATATATATATATATATATATATATATATATATATATATATATACATATATATATATATATACATACATATACATACATACATATATATATATATATATATATATATATATATATATATATGTATATATATGTGTATATATATATAGATAGATAGATAGATAGATAGATAGATAGATAGGTATCTAACAACAACTAATGAAACAACAACAACTTGTGCACCCGTTTCTTGTTCACTGCAGGACAAAGGCCTCAAACTTGTCTTTATGCATGTCTTCATTTGGGCCATTTCATCAGCACGCTGGCCCTTGCGGCCTTCGGTCACATTGCTCACAGCAAATCTACTTTGTATTATTTTAGTGTAGCTTTCACCATGTTAAGGTATCCACACTCTGAGAGGGATACATATATATATATATATATATATATATATATATATATATATATATATATATATATATATATATATATATATATATATGTATATATATATATATATATATATATATATATATATATATATAGTTATTTTGAAAGTGGTTCGTGCAAACCATCAATATGAGGAATTGAATATCATAGTGCCATTATATCTATTCAAATAGAGATAGAGGCCTCTCTCTCTCTCTCTCTCTCTCTCTCTCTCTCTCTCTCTCTCTCTCTCTCTCTCTCTCTCTCTCTCTCTCTCTCTCCGTAACATTATCACTCCATTAACATCCATTCCTATAAATGCAATTGTTTTAAAATTTTCCATTTACAGACATAATTCCTTTTGAATACGGAGGTCATCAGATCTCCCCAGTATTATTATTATTATTATTATTATTATTATTATTATTATTATTATTATTATTATTATTATTATTATTATTACTACCTAAGCTACAACCCTAATCGGAAAAGCAAGATGCTATAAGCCCAAGGGCTCTAACAGGGAAAAATACCCCAATGAGGAAAGGAAATAAGAAAATATATAAACGATATAAGACGTACTGAACAATTGATATAAGATGTTTTGAAAACAATAACAACATTGAAACAGATATTTCATATATAAACTATAAAAAGACTTATGTCAGTAAATCAAATCTCTTCAGCTCAAAGGGTATTAAGGAAAAAGGCCCGACAAAAGTTATATAACTAAGTAGAGACGAAAAGGAAAATCCAAAGTACGTAGAATATTTCATAGCCTTACAATTCAGGAACCAAAGTATCACTAAAACATGTCATTGCGTAAAATGTTGACCAATGTGGAGCTCGCTACTCGATTTATTTAATCTTAAAAGCTTCCGTTGCATAGTCATGCTCTTTCTTATTACTTTGATTCAACATTAATCATGACAAGGATAGGGTACGGGTTCCTTATGTGCATTTTAACGATATTTACATAGTAATGGTACTATTATCACATATGTTAATGAAATGCTGTAGGATAATGCATCTCTAATCCCTTATAGTTTTCTTTAGATTTAAAGTTTATATTTTGAATAAACAAAATTTTGTCACTATAAATGATAAGAGGAAAGTTTCTGCCAATCGATTACTGTCACTGAAAAGTAGAAAGATCGGTAATCTGCGGAAGAAACAACAGTTTAGGAGAGAATAGACTGTTTAATCGATATATAATTATACCTCCAATTGGGGTCGTCCAGAAATCAGTCTTATGAGAAATAGTTTTACCTCCATATTATTCCAGAAAAAAAAAAATTCAGGTGAAAAAGAGTTATATAACAAAGGTTTTTAATAATGGGAAATAGATTTTAGTAGGGCTTGTCAACTATCTTTGATATAACAAGGTTGTTCGAGACCCCTCGTTACACTGCTTGTCTATTCATAATGAATATTATTGTTTTTGAAAGGTGCATCAGATTGTAGTTATATTTTGTTGGTTTACAAAATATTCCACTTAATAATTCTTTATATTATCCTATGTTCATAGAAGGCCATACCTTTTTATAGATTAACGTCGGGAAAATTATTTTCAGGCAGAATAATATAACATTCTGTTTATATATCAAAATTCAGTGTTATTCATAGGAATTTTACTAGGTTTCTTTCTTTTAGCTTTCAAGTGATCTGAGAACAGCTTTTATATTATATAATTTTCTAGAGAGAGAGAGAGAGAGAGAGAGAGAGAGAGAGAGAGAGAGAGAGAGAGAGAGAGGAGAGAGAGAGAGAGAGAGAGAGAGAGAAATGAAATACATTAGTTAAAACCCTTACAAGATTTGAAAGCTTTCACAATAATAAGAGAGAGCCTAACAGACATGAAGCAAAATCATGCAAGCATTACTGTTCCCTTTTTCCTGTTTCTTGTTTTAAGACACATAAGAATAGTAAAAGCTTGTACATATTAAATGCCACTCCTACGAATTATGTAGTTTGTAAATAGTAGTTTCGTAACAATAGCCTTTGATTAATGCTATAGAATTTTCAGCAACGTTTTATTATTTTCTGACTAAAAATGCATCTTCTAAATATTTATTTTTTCAAGCGATTACCGTAAATATTAATTAGTTTTTCTTTAGTCTTGGGCAATGCCATAGCCTCTATACCATTATCTTCTACTGTCTTGGGTTAGAGTTCTTGCTTGAGGGTGCACTCGAGCACACCATTCTATCTTATTTCTCTTCATTTTTTTTCTTAAAGTTTTTATAGTTTATATAGGAAATATTTATTTCGATATTGTTACTCCTCTTAAAATATTCAATTTTTGCTTTTTCCCTTCCCTCACTGGGCTATTTTCTCTGGAGTCCCTGAGCTTATAGCATCCTGCTTTTCCAACAAGGGTTTTAACGTAGCAAGTAATAATAATAATAATAATAATGATAATAATAATAATAATAATAATAATAATAATAATAATAATTCCTTTATCTTGCGTAAATTGATATTATTTATGATATTTTTCATTGTTCCCTTTTCAGAGTACTTTTGCTGTACTTTCAAAAGAAAATTTCTGTATGTTAGCAGAATTTCGATAGAAATTAGAAAATATTTCAGCAATCATTTCTTATGCCATTCATTACATTTTTTCCGTCCAATTACAGGAATAAACATAGCTTCATTATTAACTCAGCCCTAGGTTACTGTATAGAAAACACAACTGTCTACCAGATGACAATAATTAAAAATTATGATTTCAGAATCCCCGTTTTTTCGTATTTTCAATCCTTTCAACATCTTTCGTTTTCAACCCCCTTATTCGTATTTCTATCCTTTTGATATCTTTCCTTTTAATACCCTTTTCGTATTTTTTATCATTTTAACATCATTCCTTTTTAATACCCTTTTTTCATTTTTTCAATCCTTTTAACATATGTCCTTGTTTCTGTCAATGTTGCTTGTTGCACAATTAGTTTATTAATAGTGATGTTTTTTCTAATTCTTGGAAATTAAGAAACTGAGCTTCAATTGGTTAATTAAACTTACTGCATTGCCTTTTGTGGCTTCCTTATTTTTAGAGAGACTAAATGATTCTCTTCCGGAAGAAAGAAAATAGGGAGATGGTCAGTAATCATAGATACTCTGATCTCTAAAATTGCCTTCTACCAAATAGCTTTTTTATTCAAAATTATAGTTTGGATATTTTCCTTCATAACATTTTGACAATAACTTTTATTTTGTTCCATATAAATTGTTATATTCTTGTTGTTCCATTGTATTGCTTTTAAAGGGAATTTTATTTTAACTGTTGTACGAACAGAAGGCATATTTCCTCTACTCCATATGTATACGAACGTCAGAGACCTCCCTGTGTAAAATCTATATGATCATCTTACGAGCTGTACTTAACATTTAATCATGAGGTAAAAATTCTCCAAAATAGGATTATTTCATTCTCTCTTAGATAGAATCAATGTTTCCTTTCTACTTTACTGTATTTTATTTTTCCTTTGAACGTAGAGCCATTTCTATGGCATTAGGTTGGAACTACCAACAGCCTTCAAAAATTAATCTAAACTCTGAAGGTTTTCATTATTATTTTTCAACCTAATCTCGCCTCTTATATTTTCATCTATCTGTCTTTGTTTCTGTGTTTTAAGCGTAGAGAAACTGATTTTGTTGTTCGTTTCTTCAAATCCTCTTTACACACACAGACACACACACACACACACACACATATATATATATATATATATATATATATATATATATATATATATATATATATACATATATACATATATATATATATATATATATATATATATATATACATATTTGTATGTATATACATATATATATGTATGTATATTATATATGTATATACATATATACATATATATATGAATATATATATATATATATGTATATGAATATATATATATATATATATATATATATATATATATATATATATATATGTATATATATATATAATATATACATATATATAATTTTTCTGAGTGAAGTTACAATAACGTAGTGCTATGACCAGAAAAGCTGTACTAGCCAGGGCCGTCTATACTAGGTAGGTTTGTTGTGAACGAGCAGGTGAAAATCTCCCACCATTGCCAATCGGCACTGGACAGTGTAGTGATGAAAACTGGCCACACTCAAGACATTAATTCAAGTGAGGCCTTTGTCCTGCCGTGGACTAGAAAAAGCTGTATTTGTTCTTCCTATTGATGTATGTAATATATATATATATATATATATATATATATATATATATATATATATGTGTGTGTGTGTGTGTGTGTGTATAATATGCGTGCGTGTGATTGTATATACGTATGTCTGTGTATATAAAACATTGGAGTTAATACTAAGAGAAAAAGTCTCGGTAATAATAATCATATCTTACAATATTTTTATCGAATCTAATAGACTTATTAAAGTGTTACTCTATATAACAGATTCTTTCAGGGTAATTTACTTTAGATTTTTGAACCTGGGACCGGGAGGCTATTCAGGGTCCTGGTGTAACGGGGGTAAAGCTTATTATTATTATTATTATTATTATTATTATTATTATTATTACTATTATTATTACTATTATTATTATTATTATTATTATTATTATCATTATTATTAGCTAAACGACAACCCTAGTTGGGAAAGCAGAATGCTATAAGCTCTAAGCCTCTAACAAGAAAAATAGTCCTGTGAGGAAAGGGAATAAAGAAATGAATAAAATATAAAAGAAAAGTAATGAATAGAAAAATTGTTTTTTTCAAATTCAGTAACAACTTTAAAATAGACCATCTTATGTAAATCTTGAAGAGAGGTTTAAATCAATCTTTTCAACATGAAAACATTTGCTGTAAGTTTGAACTTCTGAAGTTCCACCAGTTCAACTGCCTGATTAGGAATATCCTTCCACATTCTGGCCCCAGCAGGAATAAAATTTTGAGACTACGGTGTAGTGTTGAGTCTTATGATAGAGAAGGCAAGACTTAAAATTAACTGCACACTTGTATTACGTACAAGATGGTAGTCTGAGAAGATCTGAATGCAAAGGATGGTCAGAATCATGAAAAATTATATGCATGAAGAGCTGTACCAGATATCAGGACTAAGAAATTTGATACAGCGCTGTTTTTTTTCCAACAAATCAAGATGAGAGTAAGCAGTTGAAGACCAGACAGGAGAAGGAGTTAGAATGTAAGAATTAATAGAACAGTTCTTCAGGAGAGATTGCTCACCGAAAATTTTAAGACTTTTTTTTTTTTGTTAAGACAATTTTTCGAGCAAATGAAAAAAGAAAATACACCGAATGTGTTTATCAGAAGTAAATTTGCAATCAAGAATCACACCTAGAATTTTA
>NC_090735.1:61276286-61281286 GCF_036898095.1 Palaemon carinicauda
CCACCTTATATAGTAGAGCATCTCCCTCTATTCGTATGTTAGATATTTGATATTATTACAAGGAATCATACAGGCTGGATTGTATCAACATATTAGAAAACATTCCAAGCTCGAAATTGTGAATAGGGACAAAATGGCACAAAGAGGATATTATGGACATTGGTTGTTAACCACTTTACATTCAAAATTAAGAAAAAGCCAGTATTGGTATTACACACATTTATATATACATATATGTCAATAACAACAACAACTAATGTAGCTGTCTCCAGTCTACTGCAGACAAAGGTCTCAGACATATCAATTCATGTTTGGGGTTTGGACAGTTTTCATCACAGCGCTGCCCAATGCTGATAGTTGGAGACTTTTCTCTGATCGCTCACAGCAAACCAACCTAGCATGGATAGCACTGGCTAGTACAGCTTTGCTGAGTATGGTGCTACTGTGTGTGTATATATTATATATATATATATATATATATATATATATATATATATATATATATATATATATATAATATATATATATATATATATATATATATATATAAATTATATATATACATATATAAATTATATATATACATATATAAATTATATATATATAACATATATGACTATATATATATATATATATATATATATATATATATATATATATATATATATATATATATATATATGTATGTATGTATGTATGTATGTATATATATTGTGTGTGTGTACAATACTTATGTCTTTGTATGATATACATGCATATATCAATAGAAAAGAGTGAAATATTAGGTTAGTGGTGAACCCACGCCCTTTGCACACAGTTTCAGTTAACTTATATCGTATAATTGAAGTTTGAAAGAATATTACCTCCATACTACTTGAGTCATTGATTTTAGATGACGCAGAAATTTGTAGAACTGGAAAGTTCTCTCTGCCTTCGAGAGGCTAAGGTGTATACCACTAGAATACCACAGGTCGGTAGGTAAGCCCCACCAAGAACTGCAGTTGAACTGACTGTCTCATTCCTTAACGACAGACCTCACGATCAATTTATACACCAAATTTCAATACAGTTCAATTAAGTGTCACATAGCAGTCCACGTTATATCAGAGATGTTTACTAGAAGATATTAAAGTATGTCCGTAATACAATTAGGGTTTTTAGTTTTATATGAACAATGATATCACCTAATTATTAGCGCGAGAACCTTCAACCGGTTTTGGCCTATTACTTTCAGAACCGATATGAACTGGATTTAGTAACCATGAGTCCTGTTGGAAGTCTCGTAGTCAGGAGGCAGGACTAGGAACTGCCCATGTTGTAAGAGTTGCCATCTAGCGGCTGAAACTAGAGTTGCTCGCAAGGGAGCCGCAGTCCGGTCGTTCGTTTTGCAGCAGTAAATGTGAACTATCAGATACCACGGATGGAAGGATATTTTTTTTTTCTTAATTATACTGTTGAATGTATTGTAAAATTACTTTTTCGAGCACATTTTTAAAGAAAGTATATTATCTATTTACAAGTTACGAAGTATCAATCAAGTAAATAAATTGTTGATGTCATTTCTTAGCTATGTTCATTCACCACAATTGAAACACTGCCTTAGGAAGAAATCGTATGACTCGTTCCATCGTATAATATATATTTACGTATGTACTGTCTTTCGACAGTTTAAATCATGTATTTGATAAAGATAATTGAGAGGGAAAAGAGAGATAGCTCTACTGAACAATGCGGTCGTGAAGGTCAAATAGATATCTGAATAGCTATTGGAAATTGTACATCTAAACAATCTGCTTTCGAAATATCTGGGGTGATGCAATCAAAGATAGGGGAATAGGTCCTTAGAAGCACTACTGAGAAGCTATTGCCAACATTAATGATATAGAAATCAATATCGATTAGAAATATAAAATCTTTGATGCATTGTTTGAATGAACCAACACCTTTAAACAAATGTGTATTTATTCTTCCCTTTCAGAGTGGGACTACCTTAACGTGGTGAAAGAGTCTGTGTATTGTCATACTCAGAAAATTTGCACTAGTTATGGCCACCCATACTAGGTTGGTTTGCTGTGAGCGGTCATACATAAGTTTCCCGCCATCACCAATCTGTAGTGGCCAGCATGGTGATAAAAACTGGCCAAAACCCCAGACTTCAAGAAGGACTCGTCTAAGACCTTTGTCCTGCAATGGACTAGAAACCGCTGCCTTTGTTGTTGTTGTTGTTGTAGTTGTTGTTCAGTAAAATTAAGTATAGCATTGCTTCCAGAATAGGGAAATCTAGCTAGTAGTACATACATACATACATACATATGTTTAAATATAACTTCGAGATGTTGTTACACTGATGACCTTGGTAGATGCAGTTAGCCAGGGATAAATTGTGGCTGTGTGATGCAACACTAGAATCCCATTTACTTTATCCGCGGATGGCTCCATGTACACACACACACACACACACACACGTATATATATATATATATATATATATATATATATATATATATATATATATATATATATATATATAAATACACACACACACACATATATATATATATATATATATATATATATATATGTATATATATATATATGTATATATATATATATATATATATATATATATATATATATGTATATATATATATATATATGTATATATATATATATATATATATATATATATATATATATATATATATATATATATATATATATATATATATATAAATACACACACACACACACACATATATATATATATATATATATATATATATATATATATATATATATATATATATATATATATATATATATATATAACAAATGCAGCCGTTTCCAGTTCTAGTCCACTGAAGGACAAAGTCCGAAGATGTGTTCGTATTCATGTCTGGGCGTTTGGCCGGTTTTCATCTCCACGCTGGCCAACTACGGATTGGTGATGATGGGAGACTTCTGTCTGAATTTTGTCTGATAACTCATAGCAAACCAACCTAATATGCGAAACTCTAAATAGTACAGCTTTGGTGATCATAGCGATACACAAACCCTTTCACCACGTTAAGGTATGATTTGATGTATCTTTAAAAGTTCATTATTTCAGTCTGTAATTTCATGCATTATATGTGAAACCATTTGAAGAATGAACGTGCATCATCTACAATAATGTAAACAAGAGGAAAATAATGATAATTGGTAGTCTCTCTAGAATTAGTCAGTAGGACACTTAACTGACTGTTTAGCGTCGCAAAGTTTCTCCTAAAACGAATTTAGTAGAGATAAGATAATAAAATAGCTATAATTGTCTAACAAAGTAGATATATGAATAGTCTACCATGGATCATCTCAGATATACTTTGCAACTCTGACCTTATTACAAAGTTTGAATCACTGAGACTTGTGAATGAATCGTTGATCCTCTTTTGTGTTTGTATTTTGAAAATTGGGAAAAATTTAATCAATTCAATTAAAATATTAGTTCCTCTTATAAGCCTTATATTTTAATCTTATCTCGGATATGTTTTTCTCGTGTATGTATGTATATATATATATATATATATATATATATATATATATATATATATATATATATATATATATATATATATATATATATATATATATATATGAATACCCTGATGTACTAAACGGTGTATTGAGGATGGACATTGTCTTCAGGTGATCAGAGCTCTTGTCATTTTAATAATGTCTAGGCTTCAATTCTCCTTTACAATCATTTCAGGAAATGGTTACAGATGTTAGAGCTGTAGTGGTCTGTATTTTATCTCGTACCTTCACCGAATACTATTACCTACTCAATAACGATGAAACTAATATCAGAAGTTTATTCTTATAATCTTCATGCCAACTGTGTTAAGGACAAGGAACCCAGCTATTGGCTCTGTGTCTGGCTTTCAACCAAGAAACATTTTATAATGTTTCACATAGTAAACGTTCCAACAGTTTCTTGGAACTTGGTATGTGTTTTTGATCGACTTCAAAGCTTGGCTAGGTAAAATTTTTACCTCGGCTGGAAGCAGAGTCATCGATATTATCCTTTAACATCGATATTTCAGTCGCCTCCACATCTGAGGAAGAAAAGAGAGAAGATTCTTATGAAACGTTAAGAAACAAAAAAACAAAAATATTTACATAAGTTATAATTTAGGCTTAAAACATATTCTCATATCATCCACATCGAACAAGAGTGCAGCTATAGTTTTGTTATTCTGCCTTTCAAGAATGTTGGTGATAAGATTTGCGTGCTAACAACATAAATATATTACTTCTTAAATACAAATGTAAATGTATATGCACAATGGCGTCCTTATTTACCAAGTTAAAAGTCTGTCTCTTTGATGGATAACAGTTCTTCAAATTCTACAGCAGAACGTTCTTCATCAGTAAATTACAACCGTATTGAAAACTTTATCACCCGAAAAACCAATTTGAGTCATATTCCTCAATAAAAGGAGAGCAGAGAGTAATAGCCATACAAGATGTTTATGTAGTTTCTCAAAAGAATTAATAGTTATCCTTCATTTAGGCTTAAATTTCTTCACAGGAGGAAAGACATTTATTTTCTGTAGCATACCATAATTGAAGGATTTTCCTGTTTTATCCTTGTTGAGTAAGTTGCAGTTGTTATACAGTGTAAAGATGTGACCTAATATACAGATCATAAAATTTTCAATATCTGTATATTGTTAAATATTTAGGGTTGTGGTGGCCAATTGGAAACTTCTCTGCCTGTTCTGCTGGACGGGAGATAGACCCTGCCAAACTAGATAGTAGCTTGCAATTTCTGCAACCTCACCATCCTTGTGAGCTAAGAATGGGGTGTTTGGGGGATACTATAGGTCTATCTGCCAAGTCATCAGCAGCCATTGCCTGGTCCTCCTTGGTCCTAGCTTAAGTGGAGAGGGGTCTTGGCCGCTGATCAGATGGATATATGGTCAGACTCTAGGTCTTTGTCTCCCTATGGCATTGTCACT
>NC_090735.1:61286286-61293786 GCF_036898095.1 Palaemon carinicauda
ACTCGAGCACATAATTAATAAAGCGCCAAGGCCAGTTTCGATTGCTCTCTGATAGCCTACGACTCTATTTCCTTCATTCAAATTATAACTCCAAATCTCAATTGAAATCAAACTCTGAACATTGAGCACACTTTGTATGCTGTCAGTCAAGTATTATTTTCTGTCTTGGGTTATAGTTCTCTTACTTGAGGGTACACTCAGGCACACTATCGGTTAACTTATTTCCTTTCCTCACGGGGCTATTTTCCCTTGGACTTGAATCATCACAATTTTCCAACTAGTGTTGTAGCTTAGTAATAATAACAAGGTAACTTTAGACCTTCCTTTGTCAGGCAATTGGTTTCATTCCGGTCTCTAAAATTGTAATTCACTCCCATACATAATTATATTCTAACATTAAAGTCACCCTAGACTTCTCGCTACCAACCAATTGCATTATTCTGTTTACTGAAAAAAATAACTCTCACACACGTAACAAAATGTTTGAAGACTAAGGTTACTTAAGACCTATCTCTGTCAGTAAATGTAATTCACTGTCAATACCTGTAAGATTCTGAGTGTTATGAACTTCAGAGGGGTCTCCCATAGCTTGTATTTTGACCTTTTGATGAAAATTCAGTTTCTCACTCTTGATAAATCTTTGGTTGCCGAGATCTCTTCGAGCTTCTCCTGAAAGAATCCTGTAGTCCAAATTACTGATAACTGCTTCTGAAACTGAAGCATTTTTAGAAGCTTGCGTCGATCTTTATATTAGCTGTTTATTACTATCCGGGTTATACTGCTCTCCTAATCAAAATCATTTGCGTATTATTTTGTCTTATCAAATGTAATTGCTTTACGATTCTTCAATTTTTTTACACTAACAACCCCATACATTTTTCATACTCTGCATCTACATCCAGACGATTTTCTTAATGCTTTTGTATGTACAATTTCAGCAATTGAAATACTCGATTTAAGATTAGTTCTGTTATACCACTTATGCTTCCCTTTCTCACATATATTTTGTGACTCGTTAATCCTTGAAATACTTAGATTTATCATTGTTTCCTTTCCAATCCCAAATATTTTTATTACGTTATTACTTCCTTTTTCCTCTTTTTATCCTTATTTTCTCCGATTTTTTACTAGTAAAGGAAATCAGACTCTGTCTCACTGGCGTATGATTATAATAATATTAATAATAAACCTGTCTTGCATCAACATTTGGTATGATGTAATCTATTCAAATCTCCTTCCTGTGAGATAGCACTTCCTTGTACAATATTTATCTATTTTGAACTTTTCTTATTTAAATGTTTAAAATTGTTTTAATCTGTTTGGTTGTCAACGTTTCATATTTTCCTAGCTTTTCCATGATTGGAAATTCTGCCAGCTTGACTTCATATCTTTACCAGATCATAATACTCTTCCCTTTCGTGTATATTCGATGTCTTCTTTCTATGGATAACTTTTATAAGGGTCCAGATAAACGTATATGTAATTCCATTACCTATCATTGAATGTATGTGTGTTAAGTAATAAGATTCTTCGAGAAATTATAAAGACTTGCAGTTTCATTCCGAGTTATTTTTGGCATTGCAAATCCAACAATGTAGATTCTTTATATGAAAACGTCGATTACAAATATGAAACTCTAAACCTTTTATTTCGTAAACTTTAACTGGACTTAGTTCCGTACAAAGTGTTTTCAAAATCACCTATTATCCTCTACTGAACCGATCTAAAATTGACTAAGTATTGATAACAATATAGAATCCAAAGAACTGACAGTTTTATATCCTGTTCGCTAAAGGCTTTGAGTGATCCCAGTCATTGCTAAACTGTTAGATTTTCTTGGCAAACGGCAATTATGGGCGTGGCGAGGTGACGTCAAGACTACGTCACTCCGTTCACCCATTTTGACAGCAGCTCGGGCAAATGAGGTTTGTTCATTTTCCTGCTACTGGATCTATATGTCATATGTAAAAGCATTATGGGTAGTATACACATAGATAAAGTAGTTGTTTACTTTTACTTTATGTGTGTGTTTGTGTTATGTATATACATATTAAGAAATTTACTATCTTTTATCTTTACATACATTCTTTTCGTTTTTAGAATTATGGTATTATGCTAGCTCTGTTTATTTATTTATGAAATTTTCACTGCGAAACAAAAGTCTAAATATTTACAAAGAAGGTTTTATCATAATAAAATTATACCTACTTCTTATTTTGGGGAAAGGATTTGATCTCATTTTCATTAAAAAAAAAAATTCTATCATAAAAGCGCAAATATAATCATTTGGTCACTGTTATCCATCTGTGTTGCAATTCTTAATAAGTGCCTTAAGAAAACGTTCACATGGATATAAATTGTGAAAAGATAATTTAATTTGAATTACATTGCGTATAAAATTAATGCTACTTATTCATTGCATTTGGATGGGATCCAAAATTTGATAATGATCAATACTGTATGTTGTGTTATTAGGGAATGTGCGAACATTTTTGGGTTGTTTATTTATAGAAATAGGATGTCACGTCCTAATACAAATAGGCTCTAGATTATTCTGTTCAATTAACTGGTTAACCATTTTATAAAGAAGTTTCATTAGATGTAATGGCTTGTCTTTCATTATGTTGTAGTAATTTCATTCATCACCATTATCATCATCATCATTTTGTTGCTGTTGTTGTTGCCATGAGTTACGTTTTCTGATATGAATTTATATTGTATAATTTCTCATCATCATCATTTTGTTGCTGTTGTTGTTGTCATAAGTTGCGTTTTCTGATATGAATTTATATTTCATAGTTTCTAACACCCATGTAGATTACAACGTCCAAGAAAGTTCATTTTGACAGGAAGTCTAAGGAAAAATAAATTAATGTCATTCGAATAAAAATAAAAATAATATTGTTTTGAACTCAGTCCGGATTTATGAATAATCAAAGAAAGCTATCAGTAAGAAATTCCGGGTAAAGAATGAAAATCCCTCGCATCGCAAAGTGTACAAAATGGGCGGCTGCCGGCCATTTTGTAGCAAACATACCACCATGGCCATCTCTTCATTTAGATTTTCTCTATAGTATGGACTCGTTTTATTGTAACAGTGTCGATATTAGTTATGATAGTCTAAACTTTTCTCCCACTCTCTATCGAAGGAATGAATCTTTATCCGTTATTCTCTCAAGTACCAAAACGAAACAAGACCCATCGCTTTGAGGTGCTAAATATCTCTCTCTCTCTCTCTCTCTCTCTCTCTCTCTCTCTCTCTCTCTCTCTCTCTCTCTCTCTCTCTCTCTCTCTCTCTCTCTCTCTCTCTCTCTCTAATATCTCAATTTTAGTTTCATTATAGTTAGACCTCAATGAAATTCATAACTACAGTGTAATATTTCTTCAGCCGTGATTTAATCAAGAGGTAGCCCCACCCATTTCTGAAACTGCTTGTGGAGAAAAAAAAAAAAAAAACTATCCAT
Organism: Palaemon carinicauda; assembly: GCF_036898095.1. Taxonomy (NCBI): domain Eukaryota; kingdom Metazoa; phylum Arthropoda; class Malacostraca; order Decapoda; family Palaemonidae; genus Palaemon; species Palaemon carinicauda. Next base: position 61,289,751 of record NC_090735.1, read on the forward strand.
TTACCTATGTAGCGTTAGAGTAACATTTATCTTTCAATAAAAACTTTGAATTTCTGAATAACATGCTAGATAAATGTGATAGTTAAACAGCATTGGTATGGACTCCGTTTAAGATCAAATTTCATGACCTTACGTTACAGTCATGCGAAAGGTGACTATTCTTAAGAATACATATATACGTGAATTCGGTATGGTATATCTGAAAGTTAGGTTAAGAAATATATATCAGGTTAGCAGTGTCAATGAAAAGAAACTTGGATGAATTTAAAAATAGTGATATTTTTTCAAATAACCACATTAGATAAAAATATTGAATATGCCTTAATAATTCCACTTCAAACAAGAAATTTTGCTTTCATAGATCAATTTATACTATTTGTAAACTTATAAACTGTTATGAAAATGTGAAGAAAGGGAAAAATTATACATTTACGAATTCCTCGTTTCTTAGATCTCTTATGGAAACCGGTGAATAAAAGGCTTTTAAGAGGGGGCGAGATAAGAAATAACTGATATAATCCTTCATTCATTATCAAAGGGCCGACAATAAATTAAGAGATTGCATATCATAGTTATACAATAATTAGCAACTGATGAAAAAAACGCAGAATTGTAATTAACGCTCCAATAGCTAAAAGATGTGATAGAGGATGGATAAGACCAACTGTAAGAAATATGCAACTATGCAAAACGAATCACATTAAATCGAAATTATAATTCTTTTTATTATTGCTCAGTTTAAAATCCAATATGTGCAATTCATTTCAGATAACCTTTATGTAGTATAAAAGATAACGTCTTTCTTAGAAAAAAAAAAATCTTGAAACCATAAGAACAAATTGAAATAAAACAGATAACGGAGACCAATTTTAGAGTATCAATTTGCTACATATTAGGAGCATAGGTAGCATATGTAACACTATTTCTTTTATTTTCGTCCTATTCAAAAGTCTAAGATATCGTTTCCGTATTATAAACCACTTGAGTAGCTACTGATGAAGACAGACAGGTAGTGATATACCAAACTTTTGAAAGAACTTTGTGCCTTCTTCTACTTTCAACCTTATTATTATTATTATCATTATTATTATTATTATTATTATTATTATTATTATTATTATTATTATTATTATTATTACTTGCTAAGCTACAACCTTTTGTTGGAAAAGCAGGATGCTATAAGCCAAGGGGCTCCAACAGGGAAACTAGCCCAGTGAAGAAAGGAAACAAGGTAAAATAAAATATTTTAAGAAGAGTGACAGATTTAAAATAAAGATCTATATAAACTATAAAGACTTTAACAAAACAATAGGAAGAGAAATGAGATATGACAGTGTGGCCGAGTGTACCCTCAAGCAAGAGAAATCTGACTCAAGACAGTAGAAAACCATGGTACAGAGGCTATGGCACTACCTAAGACTACAGAACAATGGTTTGATTTTGTAGTTTCAAAAATATAGCAGGGTCAGCTGATAGAGTCAACTTTCCCTAATTTTTTCCTTGCATTTTTTCTCCTATCCAACGATGCATGGTACCAAATTTTCTTAGGATTTAAAGAAGGAAAATTTCTCAAATTATACAAAAATATATTTAATTACAAAACACTTCTGTAACAGAAAAGTTATAAAGGAAAACAAAAGTCTAAAATCATAAAAAATACACTAAGGGGAAAAGATGGGTCTCCAGATACAGATTTGTTGCTAGTCCATACAATAACTTGATCATTTTGAATTCAGAATTTCTGATGACATTGACTCTAGATAGGAATACTTTAACATGGTGAAAAGTTTTGTGTAGTACCATGATCAGCGAAGCTCTACTAGTCAGGGAAACCCATACTAGATTGGTTTGCTGCGAGCGATCAAACTAAAAGTCTTCCACTATCACCAATACGCAGTGGAAAGCATGATGACGAAAATGGCCAAACCCCAGACATTACTAAGTACATGTCAGACCTTTTTCCTGCAGCGGACTAGATACGGCTGCATTTGTTGCTGTTGTTGTTGTTTTTGTTGTTGTTGTTGTGATTTTTTTTAATATTATCATACATCGGATGAATAAGTATGGGAAATGAAACCCGTAGAAATAATTTATTTTAACGATTTTACTGTAATTGAGCAAAATCTAATCAAAGTATATCTAAATTTAGTTATATTCGTAATTTATCGATCATACAGAGGTAGGAAAAAGAGGGTTATATAGCCCAGAGAATTAAAAATATTTGATTATGGATAAAACCATAATGAGTATATGTTTTATCATTGACCTAAATGCAGAAAATTCTGAAAGTTAGATAAATAGAGATTCTAAAATTCTTAACAATCGCCCCTACATAATAAAGAACACGTGTCTGGCAATATATATATATATATATATATATATATATATATATATATATATATATATATATATATATATATATATATATATATATACATATATATATGTATATATATATATATTCTTTTCTGTCACGCTCAGGGAGGAGATATGGTCGTTATACCCCGATGAGAGGTGATACCGGAAAGGTACACTCTGAAACCACAAACTTCCACAAATTGCCAAACCACTGGGTTGTAGTTAGTAAAGGGGGAGGGAGTCGTAAGGGTTGAATCTGCGTGTTTGTATACTTATCTAAATATTTAGACACCATTTTGATGGCTCAGGTACTCTAGTATGGAATATTAATTGTCTGTCAATTTTATGATACTCATATGGGCGTCAGTAAGATATATGTGCTTTAAATCTTGCATAAAAGGTGATCTAGAGTGTAAAAGTAGAAGCCAAACTATTCAAATCACGAGAAAGATATAGTCAAGACAGAAACGTTAACATTACTATACTGCATATATAGATAGATAGATAGATATAAATATAGTTATAGATATATCTATAAATATAGATATAGGTATAGATATAGATATAGATATAGATATAGATATAGATATATATATATATATATATATATATATATATATATATATATATATATATATATATATATATATATATATATATATATATATATATATTCGCAATGTGAGATTAAGTAAAGGCTCAAAACGATAACTCATCTTTAGGTACATTGTGCCTAATACGCTAATGGCAGTACTTTTCAATCAGAAGACTTCAGATCTGTTTCTGCATTGGAACATTAACTCGATTTTTATCCATGATTTCGTTACTTTCACACTAATTGTTCGCATGCATTTTATTGTAAGATTAATGTTAGCATGCCTTATATTGTAAAATTTTTATTCTTTTAACAATATTCTCCCCTAATGGCTATAGGCAGATCCACATCGCTTCACATAGAACAATTGAGCTTATTTACATACTCTAAAATTTCATTGATTTAGGAAGATGCCCATGGTATTTTTGTTTTAATTTCTACGGTGAATATTGCTAGTACATTTAGTTCAAAGAACTTGAATTTAGTCCATTAAGACTTAACATTTTCTTTAATCAGGGAACCCTAATTCCTGAATCAGATTATTAATAGAAAACACGACTTTCAAAGCTAAATAGAATCGAACTTAGCCAATGCTTTTCATAGTAGCACAACCAGGTATCTGGCTGATTTTCTCATACAGGACTTGGAATTTAGCCCGTGTAGGCTAAACATTTTCTTTAGTCATGTTACCATAATTCTCTAATCCGATCATCATAGTGTATACACGACTTTCAAAGCTCACTGGATCCGTGCTTAATCAATGGTATTCTGAGTAGCAAAATTAGATATATGACTGATTTTCGGCTTTAATAATGCCTTTGCTTCCTTATGCTAAAGCATATCTAGTGTTTTGATTACACCCGACATTTATGCCGCTTGCATAGCTCTTAAAGGATTCTTCATGATTAACTTCATAGATAAATAAACGCGTATTCTAATCAAACCAAAAACTGGACTTTAAGGTATCTTGAAGGATTCAAAACTACAAAACATTTTACCTATATACAGAGATAGAGACTATTGACCGTAGCTCTGAATTTCTAAACTGTTTGGAGTTGTGTTTGCGATATCAAAGGATTAGAA
>NC_090735.1:61301553-61304053 GCF_036898095.1 Palaemon carinicauda
AGGAAAAGAGAGAGATTATGCGAACATATACCACATCTTGGAACCCGACTCCTTGCTTCATTTGGTTCCAGGAGTTGCATAAATAGGAGTGAAGCTTGGAGGGGAATCCATCCCAAATGGCGTCTTCCATAATACAGTTTCGTACAGGGGTCTCCAAACGTCATATGCACTGAGAATGCGCTCGGAAATTGTGATGGGGTATACTTAGTAATGACTAAGAATAACTCTTAGGGTATTGTGCGTTAATTAGACATAATCTGTATCTCTGTATCTGTCTAAAATCATCCAGTATTCTATTCATAATGACATTTTGCTTTATTTATTTGTGTGTTTTGTTTTATAACTAGTATGTTAGATTGTTTCTCTCGGCTAATTCTATAAGCATTTCTCCTTTGTCCTTTTTTGTGCTTACACAAGATTAACTTACAGCTGGTTCTCCTCTCTTCTTTTGACCTACTTTGGCATTGATATCAACCAAAACAAATTTAGATTAAGTTGGTAGTAGTCATTAGACCATGAGATTAATGTGTTAATTAAAGTGTTTGTTCCCTATAAATATTAAAGTTCTTGAAAGAGTCTGTCCAACCTACCTATTATAAATCTTGAATACACCATGGAAAGTTGTCAATTACATATATTAGCTTAGTAAACAATGCCTCGTTCCATTCAAAGTCCCTTTCAACTGACATGAGGGAACTAAACTTATATGTTTCCATTTATCATTAAAAGTAATACTTTCAAAACAGAAACGAGAAATTATATCGTAGAAATATATAAGGCATAATATTCATTGATTCGTCTCCTCTATATCTGGGTAGGTTGTATAGTTATACATAATTATAATCATTCCTTATTCATTTTACTTCATTTATTTGTTTTGTCATTTCTCTTTTATACATCATTCTTTATTTCTTATTTTCTTTTCACTTGCTAGGAAGATTTCCCTTTCGGGGCTGTAGGGCTTATACCCTTCTTCTTTTCCAACTAAAGTTTCATGTTGGCCAATATTGACATTGATATTTATATTAACAATAATAATAACAAATAAACAAAAAAGGAACTTTAATGATAAGTGACTAAGTAGAAAATGACATTACGAAAACAAAATGCCAAACAGAGCCGTGTTGCCCTCAATGATCTTATGAATGAAAATGGGAGGATGTTCGATTGGTCCACCATAGTTTTGTTACACCGAATGAACTATTTCCATGCCCTGATATTTTATGATGAGCAACACAAGTCACTACAATCTTCGGACAATCAATGAAATAAAATCTCTTTATATGGAAGATCTATAGCCTTTATATGTCAAAATAGCTAAGCTTTTAACCTTTGCGATTACATAATAATCAAATAGATATATTCAAAGATTTTGAAATAACGATCTGACTTTTTTTAGGTTTTTTGTTCGAGAGAGAGAGAGAGAGGAGAGAGAGAGAGAGAGAGAGAGAGAGAGAGAGAGAGAGTATTGTCTGCTGATCTGAATGCAGAAGTATATGTGTAGTGCTTAGAGTAAAAGGGGAGATTATTGAAATTTTATGAAAAGGGAGCTTGATTATTGTAAATATCCAAATTCCTACATAGAAGATTTATCACAAAAATTGGTGAAAAAGGGTTTGCTAAATCCTGTCTGTACAGATTAGATGGAAGTGTAATTTCATCATTATTTATTTGACGTGAATGTTAAGCTACACAGATGTTGATGCTAGATAGAAAGGGTCTGAAGAATTTAAGAACAAATTTGCGACTGATGAGAGGGAAGTGAGAAAGGTTTAAGATCAAGAACTGGATGAAAAATTGGATAAAGAGAATTATACATAGGTGGACAAAGTACACGAGGAGAGTATAGTATTGACAGATTAAATATTAAGGTCGGTAGAGAATGTTGATTAGTGTAGGGAGACATGAGGGAAATTAAAGAAGTAAATAGAAGGATGAGAAAATGAGACTTTTAATAAAGCAATAAGAGACTATTATAGATGCAATTTATTGAAAGAAAAAGGGATCATCTGTAGGTATGCGAGAGGAGAGATAAAACAGTCGAGAGAAAAATAAGAGAAAAACTTAAGAAATCTTTAAAATCAGAACGATGATATAAGAGGGAAAATGTATGAAACGTTTGAAGAAATTAATTGGAGAAAAATGTAGAGAGGAGTAAACTTGGTAGTAGGTTGAACAGGTTACCAGCCACCCGTTGAAATACTACCGCTAGAGAGTTACTGGGTACTGGCCAGACAGTAGTACATTGGATCTTTCTCTCTGGTTACGGTTCATTTTCCTTTTGCCTACACATAAACCTAATAGTCTGGTCTATTTTTTTTACATATTCTCCTCTGTCCTTATACACCTGACATCACTGAGATTACCAAACAAGTCTTCTTCGCTTAAGGGTTAACTACCGCACTGTAATTGTTCATTGGCTACTTTCCTCTAGAAGAGTCTCTTTAGCTATGTTAAGCAGATCTTTTAGGAAAAGGACAATCCAAAATCAAACCAATAT
>NC_090735.1:61309053-61314053 GCF_036898095.1 Palaemon carinicauda
GTTGCCGTTATGAACCGATGTAAGACGATCACCTTCTAGAGAAGAATGAATGGAATAAATGAAGGAATGCACATTTAAAGGGTGGGCGTATGTGGGGGGGAGGGGGGAATGCAGTTTTAGAATTTGGCAGAAGCTTGGGTAGGGTGGCGAGCACGGTGCTCCCTGTTGCCATGCAAATGCCATTTAAATTTTCAACCTACCCAGAGAGCCATTCCTCTTCACAAAATTAAGTAGGATACCGTCCCTAGCGACCATGGGAATATGGTGTCTGACCAACAGCAAAGCGTTGCAAATATCTTGCACATTTTTCGTTGCAAAATTAAGGAAGATCTCATCAGCAATCTAGTTACGTCAACTGCCGATCCAAATAAAGTTTCAACCTCCTAGTTAAATTACACTTTCGTAACGCAAATAGATAACATGACCTCAGTAATGGATAAGCAAACGCAAATGTTACAATAATACGTAATATGCATGATGCAACGATATGGATTCTTCTTCGTTTATGGAAGCAGCAGCTTCAATTCCGGATTCTATTTTTTTTTCTAAAAAAGAGGGACTTCAGCCGGGGTTACATAACGAGACGACCTACCGAAGAAGTGCCAGACAAAGCTATTCTATTTATAAAAGAACGGACTCTGGATCATTCTGGAAGATGAATGCACAGAATGCGAACAAAATGATACATAATGTCCTTGGCATTGTAATTAGAAAAAGAGAGATCAATGATCAATCTATGAAAATGCGCGTTGTGTGTCTATATGTTATTATTTTCTGTGCATGCGATTGATTATCTATGGAAACGAATTACGCTTAGAATTACCAGCTTAAGGGGACTCTCTTACAACTGACCGATGTATGTAGAATGAAGATACATGGGTCAAAATGGTTATCAGGATAGATAGATAAAGGGATCACAAAAAAGACGAATACTATAAGAAAAGCGTCATTACTTGCACCTCAAGTCATAACATAGATTACAAGGAGAGAGAGAGAGAGAGAGAGAGAGAGAGAGAGAGAGAGAGAGAGAGAGAGAGAGAGAGAGAGAGAGAGAGGACCATCCTAAGCAAAATGAGAGTCACATCCGCGAAAGGTCAAAGAATCCTTCGGGGTTATGGCGAGTATGAGGTACGAGGGCAGGGAGAAGGAACGACAAGAGAGAGAGAGAGAGAGAGAGAGAGAGAGAGAGAGAGAGAGAGAGAGAGAGAGAGACGCAAACATAGGAGGACGCTGGAGACGATTAATAGTAATGATAGTAATAAATATGGTATTGATGATAATGATAATATAATTAATGATGATTATTGGCCAAGTAATTCAACGCGTTTGCAATTGTGCAATAGCAGATTGTGTAAAGTATGATCCGAGTTACTAAGCTTCCTGTGAAATTGTGATATTTCTTCATCAAAGCGTATTTGTTATTTAAGTGTCATGACTAATTCTTTAATCAATGGGTTTAACACACCGTGTCATATTTAAATATGGTTGTGGAAGGCATCAATTCCATATCAAAGGTAATTAAGTAATGGCTAATTTGAAATGTTCCGTGTTTCAAGAGACTTCAGTATATGATTTTATCGAATAGGAGAGAGAGAGAGAGAGAGAGAGAGAGAGAGAGAGAGAGAGAGAGAGAGAGAGAGCGAGAGAGAGAACTTACTGAATAATGTGTGTCACATCCTGTAAATATGAAATTATTTCTTATGTATTTTCTTTACACAAGTACATCATTACACAATACGTTTGTGCTCTTATCTTACGTGCGCCCATTTAGCATGATGGTCGAGGAAATTTCAGAATACTTAGAATTAACAATTTCGTTAGACGAGGGCTGAATCTTTGAGTTATAAAAAAAGATTCAAATTACTCGATATTTAGCAAAGAATTTTAGACGCTATAACCATTCATGTTGAAGTCTTGTTGGAGTTTTGATTTCCTATTTTAAAATTAACATCTCAGTTTTAAACAAGCAAGAAAAATCAATCCAAAACAATAACACATAGCTGTTGTTGTAGATTGCCTGGTACTCCTTGGCCAAGCACGGGCTCTTGCAATTTGCAGCCCGTAGGTGTTTATGATTTTAATTTGGAGAATAAAGTATAAAACGACGAACTTTAATTTATTGGTCAGTCTAAAAACCATAGAGAACATGAATACTGAAATGCGGTAGTTAAAGTTTTCAGTTTAGCTTTTTAATGTTTTCCTTTTCTTAGTAGAAACGGGCATGGTTCTTTTCCTATCTTGTCACTCGGTTCATTCATAAATTCTCCAAGTATTACTCATTCACAAATAGCGAAGGTAGATGTCGAGGGTAACCTGTTCTATTCATCTAATAGCGGTCAGAGAAATGAGGAGATAAAAAAGTTATGTACCTAAAATGCCCTTTATGATTGGCTTTTTTTAAGGGTATATTTTAATTTAAAAGTGAAAGGGGTCATTTTTAGTCTACCTTTACCAGGACTGCATTCCCATTGGTTTTCCTCGAAATTTATCAATGGTTCCTGAACTAGACAAAGTTGATAAGAACCGCAAATATTTTATTGAAAATTTAAAGATAAAGTCTCCTTTAGAGGTCTGTGTGACATTACAGATTTATTGTAATTACCAGATATTACTAATTCACAGTTACGAATTTTAGAATAATTACAGAAAGCTAAAATGATTGGCTGCACCACCACTTGTATATAGCGCAAATACTACTTAACATTTACAACACTTTTCCTAAAAGGAGAGTAGATAAAATCAGAATCTTAAATCATTGTTAATAATCTTTTCGTCGTTTCTTGATTTCTATATATCTTTGGAAAAGAATTTTCTAATTTTTCTTTGGTTTGTCTATGAAAAATTATGATGAAAATATGATATAGCAATCATATCAGAAGGAAGTGGTATAATTACATACTATGGATTTGCAAGACTTTGTTTCTGCCAATTCTCAAACTGCAATTCATCTCTAAATAGGATTCTCCAAAATGAGTTTTAACAAAAGAATGAGAAATAATTACAATTTTGCTTTAAATGAATGAGCAAGGATATTTAGAAACTCTAAGGTCAATTTTGACTTTAATGTGCGCTTGGCTAATGGTTGTCGTGAGTGATAGTAATAACACTGACAATGATAAATAGAGAATAAAATAGATAGAGACATAGACAGTACATGAAAAGGAATGATCACACCATAGATAAAAGATTGTTATATTTCAGGAGGGACATAGAAGAAAGGATGATAAATATGAAATAAACGACAGGGAGAGAGAGAGAGAGAGAGAGAGAGAGAGAGAGAGAGAGAGAGAGAGAGAGAGAGAGAGAGAGATGATGATGATATATTTCGGTAATGGACCTGAGTTAATCATCTATATATATATATATATATATATATATATATATATATATATATATATATATATATATATATATATATATATAATGTGTGTGTGTATGTATGTATATTCTGTATATCTATATATACATTAGCTATCTATCTACATAGAGAGAGAAGGGTGGTAAGGTACATTGGTATGGACGTATGGAAGGTCATAGGGAGCTAAATGCTGGAGAGAAAAGGATGAGAGGAAAGATGGGGGAAAGGGGGGTTGGAAATCATTGGGGCCGATGGGGTAAGGGGGGTTCTATGACGTCAAAGCCCTCTCTCTCTCTCTCTCTCTCTCTCTCTCTCTCTCTCTCTCTCTCTCTCTCTCTCTCTCTCTCTCTCTGTATGAGCGTAGTGTATGTATGTTTCGATGTGCGCATTCGTTTAAGATGGAAAAGAGAGTATGCACTAGTTTTCTGGATGTCTGTGTAAAATAGTTGTGTTCGTATATCTCCTTGTTTATGACACATAGATCATTTATGATATCTGGATCATTTATTTCTCTACTTATATGTCCACCGATTCGTCTCCTTGTTTGTCAGATGGCCTGAAAAACATCGAATACTTTATTTGTTAAGGTTTACCAAACAAAATGTTCATAAGGATAATTTTGTTTGACAGTCAACAACTCAGTAGTTTATTGTCCTTGTTTTTCGTCTATTAGATCATATTTCAAGTTTTCTATCTTAGATAAATAGCAATGGTCTTATATTACCCAAAAAAATTTCATACTATAAAATGCCTATTGCTATTACTATCAACCGCAACAACATTTGAAGTGTAATTTTAAATGTTGTTAATATTGTGGTTGTATTATACTGGCAAAAGTGTTTGGCAACACGGTCCCTTGCTCAATAGAACCTTGTAACAGAATATAAGCCTAAAACGTTGTGAATGGGTCTAGTTTGGACACCGTGAAGAGTGCTAGGTTATTTTAACGACACAAATAACTAATCTCTATCACTTTTCCTATGATTTAAATTGCCTCTAGGCCTAGTTAAAACACTCTGCCGTCCAATCTACTGAAAGATTCATCTATTTATATCCCTTTTCCAAAGACAGTTTCTCTGACGTTGCCCTTAAAACTGTTCACGTTAGCGTCTCTGGTTTCCTGAATGATAAGTTCTTTTCCTTCAGAACATATAGGCTTCTCAATTTATTGCTTTCCAAGAATCCTGTGACCTCTTCATCTACGGAGACTGCAAGAACGATATTTTGACATCAATTTAACTTCTCCTCTCTTCCTCAGACAAAACTGTTTTATCTTTTGCTTTATCAATTTGCTTGGATGAATCTCTTATGATTAGGTTAAAAACAGTAGATAATTATATAAAGACTCTTTCATGTAAGTTGAATCGGTGGAACTTCAAAAGCTTAAACTTGGAGTGAGTGTTTTCATGTTGAACAGGCTGATATAAGTCTCAATAGTTTATTTATGAAAGATCTATTTTATTATTGGTACTGTTCTTAAAATATTTCATGTTAATTGATCGGTACTTCTCTTGTAGTTTATTTATCTCCTTATTTTCTTTCCTCACTGGGCTATTATCCATGTTGGAGCCCATGGGCTTATAGCATCCTGCTTTTCGAACTAGGGTTGAAGTTCAACAAATAATAATAATGATAATAATAA
>NC_090735.1:61324053-61326553 GCF_036898095.1 Palaemon carinicauda
GGAACCTCTAAAGGCTTAAAATAAATAGATGAAATCTATATGGGTAATTGAGAATACATTCAATAGTGGTTGCTTTCGATTTCTCTCTCATTCTTCCAAATCTAGGCAATAGATTTATCTAAATTGAGAATATCTCTAAAGGTTATTTGCTTATTTATCATCATCATTATCATCACCGTCATTGTCATTGTCATCGTTAGCCGCCTCTAGCTTGAAAAGCAGGACATCACAATCTCAAGGACCCGGACAAGGAAAATATATCAGTGTGAAGAAGAGAAACAACGAATGAACTATACAGTATATATAAAAATAATCGTGAAAGATACCGGGATTTAATATATCTAGATCAGTAAGAACGTTATGATTGATCAGTCTATATAACTATGAAACGAGACGTTTCAACAGAAAAGTATTTGCGATAAGTTTGAACTTCGGAGCTTCCACCAATTCAACCGCAAGATTAAGATCATTCCACTGTCTAGTCAGAACTGGAATAAAACTCCTTGAATACTATACAGTATTGAGCTTTGAGGTGGAAAAGACAAGTCAAATAGATTCAACTGACTATCTAGTACTACATACAGGATGTTACACTGTAGGAAGATCTGAATGCAAAAGACGATCAGAATTATGAAAAATTTTGTACAACATGCACAAAAACTAGTTGAACAACAATATCAGATTTTAAAATCTGGATCAAGGGTAAGAAATCTAATGGACAGCAAGTTTTTATCCAACAAATTAAGCCCAGTCAACAACCGAAGACCAGATGGAACAATACTTAAAACATGGTAAAATGAAAGATTCAAAACATTTCCTCAGGATAGATTGATCACTGAAAATATAATAATACTTTCGCAATATGCCAATTTTTTACAAATGAAAACGAAAGCAGACCGGGTGTATTTCTGGAAAAAAAAAAAAAAAAAACATGCAATCAAGAATTGAGCTTAATATTTCAAACAAGTTTTATATAGATGAAAAGATACTGTCAATGCAAAGATCTTGTCGATTTGGAGCCAGTGTCTTTAACCTACTTGCAATTATATTTTGAGTTTTGTTATGAATCAACTTCATTCCCCATAATTTGCACAATGCACTAGTTTTTGCTAGATTCCTTTAATAGATTCAGTAGCCAGAGACATATATTCAGAGGAAACTAATGGAAAGCGAGTAGCATCATCAGCATATGCAGAAAGTTTGTTTCCTTAGCTAAAGTAAATATCATGCGTGCATTGTATAAAAAGGTCGAAACATTACCTCTAAAAAAAGTCCTATAGTCATTACGGCTCCCATCAAAAACTTCTCTTTACAATCTATTACTCAAAACTTTAATGGTGATCTTAAGAAAATACCCACCTGCTCTTATCTATTTTGATTTGATAAAAGGGCCTCATGATTAACACGGCCAAAGTAAGCACTAAGAATCAAGGCCAGTCATACAAACTGTTTGACCTCAATCAAGGGATTAAAATACATCATTTGATATTGTAAGAGGAGAATCAAATGCTCCAAGGCCTTTGCTAAAGACGAACTGCAAAACTGGGATGAGATAATTATCTTTATCATACCTCTTTAGACATTGTATCAAAAGACGTTAAGACATTTTATATAATACGGGAATTATGGAAACTGGGTGGTATTCAGCAGGGCTAGAGCTACCACAAACACAATAACTCATTGAAATAACATTACTAATTCTCCAAAAAGTACAATAAAAACTTCGTCTGGCTAACAAGCGAAAAAATAGCATATAAATTGTACAAAATTGAAATATCTACATTCATCCATATAGTTAAGATAGTGTTATGATATATCTGCAAATATACTAAACAAAATCTATCAAAAGGCAATAGAAAGTTTCATTGAAATAATTTTACAGTTATATTAGAATGTTGAGAGTAAAATTAAACTCTTCTTGAATCACAAAAGAAGAATAGGTCTTTTTCTGGATATCTATTCTATTTAAAGCAAATCTATTTTTTGAATGTGAACTCGTCTCCCATTCATGACTTCAAATGACCTCAGAATGAATCACCGTCATTTTTAGTAAATCAGACGGCTAAAGAAACTAGGTCACCAATCACTAACTTGATGAAATCAATATTCACGCTTGGCATCTGCTCGCCCGTATTAGTAGATGCGATACTTGCCTGGCTGTCAGCACCTCTTCCTTTTTCAAACCTCTTCCTTTTTTCGAACGTCTTCCTTTTTTCGAACGTCTTCCTTTTTTCAAACTTCTTCCTTTTTTCAAACTTCTTCCTTTTTTCAAACTTCTTCCTTTTTTCAAACCTCTTCCTTTTTCAAACCTCTTCCTTTTTTCGAACGTCTTCCTTTTTTCGAACTTCTTCCTTTTTTCAAACTTCTTCGTTTTTTCAAACCTCTTCCTATTTTCAAACCTCTTCCTATTTTCAAACCTCTTCCTATTTTCAAATGTCTTCCTTTATTCAAACCTCTTCCTTTTTTTAAACCTCTTCCTATTTTCAAACGTCTTCCTTTT
>NC_090735.1:61354053-61359053 GCF_036898095.1 Palaemon carinicauda
ACACACACACACACACACACATATATATATATATATATATATATATATATATATATATATATATAGATAGATAGATAGATAGATAGATAGATAGATATTGGTTTATCCGTTAAAATGTTGCACTGACGTAACATTGAATAACTTACACAATCATAAAGCTTAACATAATGAAGAGATGAATGTGCAAAACATCTCCTTGGTTATCGATGTCCTCAGTAGTTACCTTTAAGTAATTTTTGAGTATTTAGTCCACGAACTATTCTTGTCCTCTTGTACCATATATGTAATAGAATTCTTATATATGAATATGCAGCGGTTACCATATTCTGGATGATTGAAATTTCTTAAAACAATGTGATTTCCGATGTTTACTCACAGTAAAATATATTTAGGAAAAATAATATAATCTTTATTACAGTATTTATTATCACATTAAAGAAACGACGATTTGGTTGTTAAGTACGTTGAAATCCATATGAATATATATTATTCTTTAGAAATGTATGGAAATCATTTGATTTAGAATTTTCCTTTTATTCAAGAACTCTGAGACAAGATAGGCACTTAAATCCAACTAGACCTGACGGCGTTCAATTGAACTTCGAAAATAAAAGATTAAACGATACTGGAAACATAGAAACTAAGAAAGAAAAATGATGCTTTAATTTGTGGGCTAAATCATGTATCATAATTGTTTTTATCAGGTTTAGCGGGAAATGTCCGACTGTATAAGGTATGCAGCGTATTATTCTCCAACTTGACAATAGTAGATAAAATGTGATCAGCATATTATTAGGACAGTGAAGAAAATATAGAATTTTTGAAATTCTCTATTATCATAGAAGAATTTTGTTTGCTTATCAGATTGGAATTCAATTATTTCTTTGTCATAGAGATCCTATTTCAATTCTTGCTCCGTAAAATGGAGCTCAATTCCCTGTTATTACCTATTCAAAACTCAATTGACTTGATGCACGTTGTTGCAGTAAAATCTAAAAGTTGAAATAGTTTAACCCAGGTGTTTCAAACTACTGCACAACCCATTTAATATCACTTGACCAATGCTTACATAATGGTATTCCGTACCTAGACTTGTATATATCATTGTTATCATTGGTTTTAGAGTAAGCTGTACTTACGCCAGCACAGGCCATTGCTCCGATGATTTGACCGCTGACACAAATCTCCCTTTATAGTTTATTTATGAAAAGTCTATTTTAATGCTGTTATTGTCCTTAAGATCTTTTATAATAATTGCTCATTACTTCTATCGTTGTGTAGTTATTTCCTTATTTCCTTTCCTCACTGCGCAATTTTTCCGTGTTGGAGACCTTTTCCAACTAGGGTTGTAGCTTAATTATTAATAGCAATAATAATGCCAACCTTATTCAATCTATTATACAAGAATATATTAGCACAGCATAGTATAAGCAGGGAATTCATTTTCAATGGCTTTCTGACCACCATTTGATTTTCCGTAATCCCTCCACCAATTCTCAAGTTCAAAAGAGGCATCATCTGGATATTCAACAATCTCGGAATATAAACATGACCCAGAACTGATTATTATCATTGTTCTTGCTTTTGTTGTTGTTTGCTCTTTTTAATCGTCCCACCTTATGTGGAACACAGGCTCTAAGTGTTGACAGCTCGTAAACCAGAATTTATTAATTTCAGGTTATTTGGTGTCACGGATATGACACAAAGACTTTAAACGATATAACATTAATAAACAAACTTCTGTTGCTGCTTATCTCTCCATGCAACGGGACTTCGTTATCGTGAGTTTTAATCAACTTTTTTTTTGAAGAAGAAGAAATAGAGGTTTTAGTATGCACTACAAGTATATACTGTGTACATATATATATATATATATATATATATATATATATATATATATATATATATATATATATATATATATAAACGTTTTTACAGAATATTATGAGTATTCCATACATGATCACCTATACAAAATTATACATACGGAGTGGCGGGCCAATACACATGACTATTCACCGACATGTATATTTATATTAGGGAATAATTGACAGTTGATATATATATATATATATATATATATATATATATATATATATATATATATATGTGTGTGTGTGTGTGTGTGTGTGTGTGTGTGTGTGTGTGTGTGTGTGTGTGTTATCAATATTTCTGTGACTAAGGAACTGTCCTTTCTGTTTCAAGTACCTAGATTTACTTCCTTCAATCTATGCCTTTCTTTTCAATTCTAATAAAGTTGAATTAGAGAAAAATATTTTGTAAACACTGAAAACATTTAAAATATACATATTTTTCAGAGATAGTAAAACTGTTTGTAAGACTTTCGAAATCTTTCCAAACAGTTTTATAATTCATAAATGTTTCTATTGGTTTTAAAACTTGCCAAATTTTATAATAATTTCCGTAAATTTTTCTACGTATTTTTTACTTATTTCAGTATTTATATTTTTCACATATTTTGAAAATTTTATCTACGCTTATGTCATTTATTTAATTCGTTACAGAATTTCATGAAAACTAAATTTTTCGGGAACATCTGCAGTCCCTTGAATTTGCATATTTAGGCCTATTCTTTAGATTAGACCATTATAGATTAGTAACTATATTCTCATCTGTATTTCTCAAACATTTCACATCTCTTTTCGAAACAGTGTTTCTAAGATCTTCTTAACCGTCTCGTTATCGGGACAGAAATGTATACAACAAAGAAGTTTTGGAATAATTATTATCATCACCCTTGTCATTTTTATTATAATCGTTATTTTTGTTGCTATTACTATAATGACCAGTGATACAATCATGAAAAAAAAGTTTATACGAAATGGAATATGGTTGTGATGTACTGTGTTATTGCAAAGGTTTACGTAAACTAACAATCGTTTTCCTTGCCCTAATAGCGATTCAATACAATACTGCATTAAGATATATATATACAGTATATATATATATATATATATATATATATATATATATATATATATATATATATATATATGTGTGTGTGTGTGTGTGTGTGTGTGTGTGTGTGTGTATATATGTATATGTATATATATATATATATATATATATATATATATATATATATATATATATATATATATATATATATATATATATATATGTATATATATATATATATATATATATATATATATGTGTGTGTGTGTGTGTGTGTGTGTGTGTGTGTGTGTATATATATATGATGCATAAAAATAAATTTATGAATTATATACATTGATATTCACACACATATATATTCATTAGATGATGATGCTCTCGTCGTATCCTATCATTCAAAAAACCCGCAAACTGGTTTTCTGTAGCTTTTCTTGACTTCATGAATAGAGTTTGAAGGAAAAGACAAATTTGTTACTTTGTCAACAGCTGTTTAGCTAATAACTAATTACTTTTGTCAAGGCATCTCCACAAACAAATCATTATCCATATGTAGGCATAATGGTAGTGCATGCATACAAACGAAAATTAGGCCAATGTAGTTTCCAAATTCAAATGATCAGGATAGGAGAGAAATTTCCCAATATATACTACTGGATGCAATACAACCTTCAGGGAGAGACTTTATGCTTACCGCCCTACATCAGTATTTCGTTGATAAACATGACAAAAAACTTTCACTTAATTACCTTATCAAGGACAAAGAAGCTGTTCAAAAGGAGTATGACTCTAGGAGGCTGATGATTGCAGGAGCATTGTGCATCAAAATACAGCAGCTTGTGTTGACCGTTCAAGTTTTATCCGACTGTGCATTCCCCTGAAGCAAGAGGACATCCTGCAGGCTGCCTCAAAACTTATTCAGGAGCCTTAAGAACTAGTTTTGTGAAATTTCAATCTAAATCAAGTGTACCCTCAAGCAAGAGAACTTCATCCCAAGACAGTGGAAGACCATGTTACAGAGGCTATGGCACTACCCAAGACTAGAGAACAGTGGGTTGATTTCAGAGTGTCCTCCTAGAGGAGCTGCTTACCATAGCTAAAGTCTCTTCTACCCTTACCAAGTGGAAAGTGGCCACTGAACAATTACTGTGCAGTAGTTAACCCCTTGAGCAAAAAAGAATTTTTCGGTTATTTTAGTGTTGCCGTGTGTAAAAGGACAAAGGACAATATGTAAAGAATAAGACAGACTGTTCGGTGAAAGCAAAGGAAAAATGAGTCGGAACAAGAGAAAGATCCAGTATAGTACTATCTGGCTCGTCAAATGACCCAATAACCCTCTAGTGGTAGTATCTCAACGGGTGGCTGGTACCTTGGCCAACCTATTACATACTCATACAACACACATACTATATATATATATATATATATATATATATATATATATATATATATATATGTGTGTGTGTGTGTGTGTGTGTGTGCATGTGTGTATATATATATATATATATATATATATATATATATATATATATATATATATATATATATATATATGTGTGTGTGTGTGTGTGTGTGTGTGTGTTTGTTTAGTAAATCAGGGGAGAAATTACAAGAGATGTTAGAAGATTTGTATATAGAAAGCAGAAATGTAGGACGAAAAATTAATATGAGTGATAATATTCAATGAAATGCAGAGACAGAAAATAATGGTTATTTATGGACGAACCTCTATAGATAGTTAATGAATATACATACTTAGGACAATCAGTAAGCGTTTCTCAAGGACATGAAACTGAAATTAAAAGAAGGATACGAATGGGATCGAGAGCTCTTGGTAAACAAAGTGAGATTTGAAATGTAAAATGCTATTTTCTCTGAAAAGAAAAGTATTTAATCAGATGCTCCTACCAGTATTGACTTATGCATCAGAAACTTCGAATCTTACTAAAGCCTTAGAACATAAGCTATTCATAACTCAAAGAGCTATAGAAAGAATAATGATGGGAATAACACTAAGAAATAGAAAAAGAAAAAACAACGTGGATACGAGAGCAAAGTAAAGTAGAGGAACAACATGTAAAAAA
>NC_090735.1:61369053-61371553 GCF_036898095.1 Palaemon carinicauda
AGATAGATATATATATATATATATATATATATATATATATATATATATATATATATATATATATATATATATATAGAGCTTTCTGAGTGGGGATTCCTTATCATAGTGGAAAGGTTTGCGTATTTGTCGTGTTCAGAAAAGCTTTACTAGTCAGGGCCACCATTACTAAGTTGGTTTGCTGGGAAATCTGACGTAAATCTTCCACCATCACTAATCCGCACCAGCCATTGAGGTTATGAAAACTGGCCAAACCCCAGACATGATTCAACATACCTAAGGCCTTTATCCTGCTGTGAACTAGAAACGGCTGTGTGTGTTGTTGTTGTTGTCGTCGTCGTCGTCGTTGCTGTTGTTGTTGTTGTTATATGTTTATATTGGTCCGTCACTAGAGAACAAATCTCGAGGCAGTGCTTTGATAAGCAGCTAGAGGTCTACTGAAACTACTTTGCAAGAGTGTGATTCTCTCTAGTTACAGAACCTTCAATTCATTAAGAATGATTGAAGAAAATAAATCCATATCTTCAACGAAATTTATTATGAAACAAATATTATTTTCTTTGCTAACCTAACTAAAAGTGAAGAGAGAAAATTATATGATTTCTGAATTTTTCGTTTTCAGTAGCAGAAATTGCATTACCTCTTTTAATCCTTCCATGTTTCATGCTATAGAAATCTGATGATTAAAATAAAATCTCAAGATTGATTGTTTAATCTGCATCGTATACTAACGTCATTGAAACAAAGGTCAAATGAGGCGGAGATCGTTATTTTCCAAAAGAAAATAATATTTCGTTATTGCTATGATGTCAAATCTTGATACTAAATATTAGAAATCTGTCAGAGTATTAGTGTGAGATCATAATACAGGATATAAGTAACATTTCTTACGGTGAATGATAATACCTATTTTGGAAAAAATAATGTACAAGTCTTTTGTGTATGATTATTTCAAAAGAAGCAAGATTGAGTAGTACTTGAATAAATAGGATTAAAATGTCTAGCTTACGAATAATAACAATCATGATATATTTATAAGATTCAAATCTCATGTCAATTAAATAGATCGAAATGAAGAAAAACAATGATTACTTTTATGAATGGGTGAGCAACTGCCGTCATGTATCCTTTATAGCCATCCATTATTCTGATGCTTGGAAGCAGGTTTAAGAAAAATCAAACTGAGTGATAAAGCACCACATGCACTACTGACGATGTCGCCAAAGGAGAGAGAGAGAGAGAGAGAGAGAGAGGAGAGAGAGAGAGAGAGAGAGAGAGAGAGAGAGAGAGAGAGAGAGAGAGAGAGAGAGAGAGAGAGACCTTGGACTGCTGTTCCTACAAAGATCGCTGGTGCCCTATACGAGGAGTACTTGCCTGTTCGCTGTTATACCTCCTCTCTCTCTCTCTCTCTCTCTCTCTCTCTCTCTCTCTCTCTCTCTCTCTCTCTCTCTCTCTCTCTTTGCCGTTACGTCCTAAAACCCCTCGCCCAAGGCCGTCTCCAACATCCTCTGTATTGCAGTCTTTGGTACCTTCAAAGCTATGGATTCGGAAACTGTCCTTTACTTAGATATAATTACTTGAACGTAGAAATAAATGAGATCGGTTGTAATAATAATAATAATAATAATAATAATAATAATAATAATAATAATAATAATAATAATGATAATGATAATGATAATGATAATGATAATGATAATGATAATGATAATGATAATGATAATAAAATTAAATAAATAAATAAATAAATAAATAAATAAATAAATATGAATATATATATATAGATATATATATATATATATATATATATATATATATATATATATATATATATATATATATATATATATATATATACATATATATATATATATATATATATATATATATATATATATATATATATATATATATATATATATATATATATACTGTATATATATACAAATCTTGAGCAAAATAATGAATCATTAGCAGCTAATAAAAACAATCCAAATAAGGCATTAAGTAGAAATATGTTACATCGTGAAAGGATTATTACTACTCTTCTAGTTCAGTGTCTGGATCTCCCTGCTTAACACTCGCAGATAAAAGGACTGATTAATTGCGGGTTATTTGGCGTCACAATTCGCAGGGTAACTGTCATTTGGCTCTGAAGAGAATGAAAGACCTCCGAGATAGGGTGATATGACCTCAGATTCGCACCCACTTTTTAGACATCCCGTTCACCTTTATTCTTACCTCCTTCCTTCTTTCTTGCTGTCCAACCTCTCATTTTTTTTTATTTAGCCCAAATTATTTATGCATAGATCTATCCTTAAGGGTAACTTTATAAAATAGGAATACTGACACTACGAGGGACGATTAGCCCCTACCTAAAAATTTAAATACCTCTCATGAATTGCAGAGGCAAGGAGCAGAACAATGTCCTTGAGACTAGCGAAAACTGAGCCCAAGACCCCTCTCCAGCAACCCAAGACCAGGGAGGGTCAGGCTATGGCTG
>NC_090735.1:61381553-61391553 GCF_036898095.1 Palaemon carinicauda
ATTAACAGTACGTCTACCCCACTTACATTTGTTACGTCTCTCTCTCTCTCTCTCTCTCTCTCTCTCTCTCTCTCTCTCTATATATATATATATATATATATATATATATATATATATATATATACATATATATATATATATATATATATATATATATATATATATATATATATATACATATATATATACATATATATATATATATATATATATATATATATATATATATATATATATATATATTATACAGTATATCTATGTGTATATATAAATATATATATATATATATATATATATATATATATATATATATATATATATATATATATATATATATATATATATATATATATATATGCGCGTGTGTGTGTAGATATATTTTGTGTATGTATCTATATATAGATATATGTAAGGTTATTGATGTGTTTGTGTATTTTACCAAAGGAGAATTGACCTTACATTTTTGTCTAATTCCCAAAAATGCTCTTATTCTTCGGAAAACTTGTAAAATCAATTAGAAATATGTTATTTCACGTTGATGGAATTTTCTTTTCCGATAATACTTAGATAACTCCTAGACTCCCAGAGCGTTACTAGCCAGCCTTAGAAGATAGTATTCATTGATCTAAGAAGCACCTAAAACCAGTAGAATGCCCAGAGATTATTGTGAACTCCTTGGGAGAGGAAAATGTAGGCAATCACATGGTCACAAATGTAACTAGTGTAAAGAATGATGAAAGTATGGTGAAACTGTCAAGCTAATATGATCTCAAAAAAGGAATTTACCTATTTCTAATGATTCTGATGACGCTTTTCATATTAAATTTTACGATTTATTTCAACGAATATGTCAGCTATTGTACCGTAGGATTGAAGAGAACAATACCCATACCTATGTACAAATTATGATGAAGAGGACAACAAGAAGACTTCGAATCATCTTTCATCTTTATTCTTTTAACCAACGTTTCGGGAATCAGTTCCCATCATCAGGGCTACATAGATACACAAAATTATGTGTACTTTATAAATTGATATGAATTTACAATTTTGATTACAATTCTTTTGTGATAACAAATAATTCAAACAAGTTTAGCAAAGTTAAATAGTACAAAGACTAATATATATATAAAAAAGTGGTGACTAACTGATGCTTTTCTACAATTACATCACTAATAAAAACACTTGTGATCAAAGTAGTAATGTCAACACATTACATATATATATATATATATATATATATATCTATATATATATATATATATATATATATGCATATATATATATATATATATATATATATATATATATATATATATATATATATATATATATATATATATATATATATATATACTTACGAAGCTGGTCTAACATAAGTAAATTATTTTATTCACATATTTCATTTGTGTATTTAAGAGATGTATAGCCAGCTCGTAAGGTGGGTTCCACTCATGTAGGATTAAGTAAATGTGTGTAAGTTATATAAGACTGTTGTAATTCATTTAGTTTTATCTTCATTCAGTTCCGTATATGTAAATTTACGTTATTTTAAAGAATTAAATTTTCATTTCATGTACTTTAGTTACGAAGTCTTATGTAAACTTGTTAAAAGGTATGTATGACACACGCGAGGTTTAATCGCTAAGGATTTTGCCATGTTTCCACATGGTTGGAAATGCATGAAGATTCTAGACTAAAGTTTACTCTCTTTTTTTTAATGTTACAAGAGGAGGTGGGCGAGTTAGCTGAGTGTTGCCTCGACAAGCGACGATAGTACCCTACTTCCATATTGCCAAGTTGTCAACCTGATGTTGTAAAAACTCGCCCAGACCATGTGCAATGCATTGCTGAAATGAACTGGAAGTTCTAGAATGTATTAGGATAACATATATAGGGGCCTAGCATTGCATGGCAGACAAAGAGATCCAAGCCAAATTCGAAACAGCCAACGTCCGACAATCCTCTTGCCAGCACCCCTATAGCCATCCATCGTATTTCGTCTCCAACATGCATAGTGTTTCCCACAAACGTACATAGTGTTTCTCTCAAATGTGTATAGTGTTTGTTCAAACTTTGGAATTTCTGTGGTTTAAGTTGTAAGAAGTGCAGTGTAAATGTGAGTACAGTTATATTGTAAAATTTAATTGGGTTTTGTGACTGTCCCTGTGAGATTTGGTTAAAAAGTGAGGTGTATTTATTTTCGTTTAACCGTTCGGTAACCTTATGTGAGCCCAAAAGACATAAGAGTAACAGTTACGTATATGTAAGTGTAAATCTGTTTTATTTTCTATAGTGTTAAAGCGTCAATTTTTTTTCATTAATTGTCAAAATTAGATATTTTCATAAATTAATGTCTAGTGAAACAAGTGATTGTATAGTTTTTTGAAGTGTCAGCTTGTCTTAGTCAAAGGTGTAGTTCAGATATGAATTTCGAGTGATGTATTTTTTGGTATTACTGTTGAATTGTTATTTTCATAAAATATATTTATTTTTGTAAAGTGTGTATTATTTCGATCACCAATAATTATTTCAGTGTTTTGCTCGTATCTCCTGACTTAGAACTGAAGTATAGTTCCCGTTAAAAGTTAGGTAATCACCCAGTTTTGTTTTGATGTAACGTAAAGAGACCTTTAGATATTCAGTGTTCATATGTATTAACGTCTAGGAGTTGCGTATCATTTTCAGAGTATGGAGATATTCTCTTGTGTATCAGATTAGGTAATATAAAGCAGGTGATTTTTGAAGCTCGGGAATTTATGTAATTTGCTAGTCCTAATTTATATATTATTTAGGTGCTCAGAGACTGTGATCGGGCGAGTCTGTTTTAAACATTGATGATAGCAGGGTTGTGTTTTCATTAAAGGTTTGACCAGTTTAGTGTTGATAGGATTCCATGTATTGTTAGGATATATTTTTTGGAGAGGTATAATTTTTTGTAAAGTATAAGATAGTGCAGTTGAATGTACAGAAGTTTTTGGTAAACCCAATTGTTCAGGAATTGTCGGAAGCTAATGTAACTAAAGCTCAGTAGCTCTCTATTTTAATGGCATATGGTGGCCATGCAACTAGGGGAATGATTAAAGCCCAAATCAAGCGTCTATCCTTAGAAGCGTAGATAAAATCGGGAAAACTGCCAGAAGATATTGCAGCAGTTCGCAACCTTTTGGAAAAGGCTGAAGCAGATTTTGTAGAGAATCAGGTATCAGATGGCCCACAAACTGAAGGAATAGGAATAAAGGCAGAAATGAATATAGGGACTAAGATTAGACGAATTGCAGCGTAAGAGAATTTGACGAAGTTGAAGATGATTCCAGAACGGGAAGAAGAGGCAAGAGAAATTGCAAGACATGCAAGAGAAGAGGCAAGAGAAATTGCAAGACAGGAAGAAAGAGAGAGAGAAGAAGCAAGAGAAATTCCAAGACATGCAAGGGAATTGGAACTGTTGAATGCTCATACAAGATCGTCAACTCAGACAGGTGTGACCCATGATATGCATGATCCTATGTTTAATGTGGCGAATGCACAGAGGTTGATTCCGAAATTCACGAAAGAAGCTCCTGAGGAGTTCGTCGATTATCTTGAATCAGTCATGTCAACGATGGAGTGGCTAGAAGATAAATGGCCTATGCTATTTCAAAGTACCCTTATTGGAAAAGGACGCAGTGCGTATCTTGCCTTGTCTCAGGACCAGAGGAAGGAGTATCAAGAAGTTAAGAGGAGCGTACTGCAAGTGTATCAGATGACCCCTGAATATTATAATGAAGGATTCCAAAATTTACGGAAGAGCAAAAAAATTACTTTCCTGGATTACGCTTATAAGATACGACGATGTTTTAAGAGATGAATAGAGGCTGCCAAAGTGAGAGAGATGGGAGATATAAAGGAACTGATAGTGCTAGAACAATATATACAAGAAATTCCTGAACATATTCGAACGGACTTGAGAAAGAGAGCTGAAAAACTTGATAGAGCCACTTCACTGAGTGAAGATTATAACATTATCAATTGTAAACCCTCCTCTAGTATGAAGTCTCAACCGTCGTTCCGACCAAGTGCCAAGTATTCTCCAAATCATGGAAACCAGTTCAGTAATAACTATGGGAACAAGTTCAATAGTTACAGCAGACGTACAGTCACTCATATAAATTGATGGATGTCCGGGTGTTTGAGAGAGATTTCCATTTCAACCCTTTCTGGACGACAGGTGTCTGGGAGTGCGAGACCAGTCGAATATTGAACTACCTAACTCTGCTGTAGTAATTGTTAACTTTTACGAGTATGTTATTGATCTGTTTTTTTTTTCCACGTAGATATATATTACAGAGGTTCTGTTCTTTCCTTCTCTTCTGCCTTGTTGTTTTTCTCTCGCCTTTCTTCTTGTAGTCAGGGTGAATTAAATGGGATGGTGGATCAGTCCAGAAATAATTAGCAACAAGAAGTATTTCATGACAGTGGATGGAGAATTTTGTAGCATACCATAAAAAAAAAAACTTCCCTCTGGATCTTAATTTTTTTTCCAAAGACTCATTAAAAAAATGCTAAGATGTATGATTTTTCCCTTTTTCAAAATTGGATTAAATGGGCACTGCTAGTCCTCTGTTATAAAGCTTGACTCTCTGAAAAAGGATTGTTCATTAAACTATTCCATTGGAAGCCTAATTTGATTTGCACAGGCTCACATGGTTAGCAGTTGTCTGTGTCATTTAGACCATTATGCCAAATGCTAGGATCTTTATTGTCATTCCACACTACTTACACCTACCCTAGAAATAATTTTTGATGTCCTGAAATTCCATTATCTAACGCCACGATCGAAATCAATGGGACTTGAACCCGGTTGTGCCAAGCAGTACACAGAAATTAAATCCCATTGTTAGTAATATTGATAGTAATGGCGAAGGACTTTGCGGGCATGGTGAAATGATGTATTTTTGGGGATTAATTTAATAAACTAAACATGTCAGAGTCAAGCTCTTGGGAGAAATGTAATGTATAGGCTGAGGATTGGCCATAGTCGGCCAAAGCACAAATATCTTTTCGTTTTTTTCTTTTGAGCGATATTCATGCACAGTTTAAGAGTACTTTTTTGCTTTTTATAATTTTTACTTCTTTGCTTGCTTTATCATTCAGTTGAATTTATAGCTATTATTATTATTATTATTATTATTATTATTATTATTATTATTATTATTATTATTATTATTATTATTATTATTATTATTGCAGTTGCTGTTAATTACTTATCTTTTCAAAGTATTTGGTATCAATTTTCACCAACAGATTTCAGTTATGTTTAATTAATGATAATTTTTACTTATCCTCTTTTTTTTCAAATACTTTGGTAATCATTATTTGATGCTTCTACTGATAGTGGAGAAGATATCAGAAATTTTTCCGGAGAATCTTCCATTTCCGGAACCAGACACCAAAATTAGCACACAGACTCGTCGGGGATTGCTCTTTTTAATAAAAAAGATGCTATTGAATATTCAGAAATATTGCATTTCGCAATAAGATGGCAAAGACTTGCCTTATCTGGATGCTCTTTATTTCAAATCATACATTTTTTTTTCTTTTACTGCGTAGAATCCAAAATTAAAAATATGTACTTACCCATTTCCCATATAAGCTATAAAAACTTTAACAAAACAAGAAGAAGAGAAACTAGATAGAACAGTGTCCCCGAGTGTACCCTCATGCAAGAGAACTCTAACCCAAGACAGTGGAAGACCGTGGTACAGAGGCTATGGCACTACCCAAGACTAGAGAACAATGGTTTGATTTTGGAGTGTCCTTCTCCTAGAAGAGCTGCTTACCATAGCTAAAGAGTCTCTTCTACCCCTACCAAGAGGAAAGTAGCCACTGAACAATTACATTGCAGTATTTAACCCCTTGGATGAAGAAGAATTGTTTGGTAATCTCAGTGTTGTCAGGTGTATGAGGACAGAGGAGAATCTGTAATGAATAGGCCAGACTATTCGGTGTCTGTGTGGGCAAAGGGAAAGTAAACCGTAACCAGAGAGAAGGATCCAATATAGTACTGTCTGGCCAGTCAAAGTACTCCATAACTTTCTAGCGGTAGTATCTCAACGGGCGGCTGGTGCCCTGGCTAACCTACTACCTACATATATATATATATATATATATATATATATATATATATATATATATATATATATATATATATATATATATATATATATATATATAGTTTGCCTAAGTATATTATACATAGAAAATAATGGTGTCATTTGAAAAATGAAATTATTCATTACCTGGTTCTTTAATATCTTTAGACATTTTCGTCTTTTGAGATTTACTGAGGATTTAGTTAGACCCAACTTGTGAAGGTTTAAATGCCGTTTGCCCCTCTTTGCCTTATTGTTATATAGGACTTGAAGTTGACACTTCTGATTTTACAATTCTTATGAAGCCTATAGGCCTAGAATTAAAATGAAGAAGAGACTGTGGAGAAATTTCACAAATCGTAATTTTATGCCCAGATAGACACCTTTCATAAATGACAAGATTTGATGCAAATATTTATTGTTGCTACCAGACATATAGCCATACCCTAGTATGTGTTAAAGACAAGACGACAGAGCCATATTATTATTATTATTATTATTATTATTATTATTATTATTATTGTTGTTGTTATTCGAGATACGTTGCTATTGTAGAATCTGCCCATTATAGGTGTGGGGAAATATGTCTGACCCGATTATAGCTTTCCCTTCGTAAATTAAAGTTGGATAATATAGGTAGATTTAATTGTATTTCTGGTCCCGAAGATAACACGCCACTTCCCTTATTCACTTATTCATTATTACTTCTCCCTTAATAAACTCCTCAAGAGATTAGACCTATATAGGCAGCGTTGACTGTCATCTAAGCTTTGGCTTGAAATAATTTATTGCAAGTTTCGAACCACGACCCTAACTACCTTTTGCTTCATACACAAAACGACATAAGCAAAATCAAGTAATAACTTTGAATTGATAACCCAAATGCATAGATGGTTATTATTATTAGACAATAGGACTAAGCTTAGTTTATTTTCCCTCTTGAAGCCCTCTTTCCCACTTCCACTATCTACAGACACAGTTCCAGGATTAGTCTCACGGAATCAAGGTGTTCAGAGGGATTCGAGTTTCATTAATGTATTACTTTTTTTCTGAAATATTATTGTAGCACAATTGTTTTAACTATCTAATATTTTTTCAATAATAAGATTATTCATAACAGCTGAGCAACTTTGTGCATTCATACACATGTTTACAAAGTGAAATATAAGATTTATTACTAAGTGACAAGTTATGTTCAACGCTGTCCAATGCAATAATAAATAAAAAGCAACAGTCTGGCTGCATACTGTAGACGTGAATCTCCCCCCCCCCCCCGACCTCGTGCCCTTTATTAGTAGAGGAAGAGAAGAAGGAAAAGGATAAGAAACGATTACTAATGAGAGAGAGAGAGAGAGAGAGAGAGAGAGAGAGAGAGAGAGAGAGAGAGAGAGAGAGAGAGAGAGAGAGAGGAGAATTCAACACCAGACCAAAGAAAGCCTGTTGCTGTTTTGTTGGATAACCGGGGGACGTCAGTAGCAGGATACTATCTTTCTATCCTGCCTGTCTCGGAACCCCAAACCGAGAGGTAGTCCTGAGTCGGAAGACACCTAAGAGGAAGGATCCTCAACGGAGTCGATTTCTTAGGGCTTGACCCGACCCAGGACTCTCGGAAAACCCGAGTCTCTTTACTTTAAGTTACCCAGGACGATACAGACATCACTGCCATTACTTCTCGGAAAATATTCTCTATTTAAGAAGACTCAAACATTTCATGCAAAGTTTATAGAATTGTTGATAAATTCATAATTTTTTTATAAAGTTTGATAATTAAGAATTTAGGTGCCCTTCATAATAATCATCATTATAGCTATTTATGAATTTTGAATATTGTTCTAGCAAATAGATCAGTATTTTGATGGCCATTGGTAGACACCCATTGATACTATTGCGAAAGTTATTGGGTACTGTCAGATCCCTCTCTGAATAAAGCACATTTTCCCTTTACTTAATTTTCGAGTCAACACCATATGAATCTCTTTATTAAGTTTTAAAGGACAAAACTGGATAACACTATTCCTATTCAAATATGAATTCAAAAAAAATACTTTACTAATAAAATCATTGATTAAAATTTTGTTTTAATGTACTGTACAAAAGAGGAAAATCAAATAAATAGATTCGTAGAGTAGACTCGAGAGGCCGACCCTGTTATACAATGGGAATAATGAGGTTGAAAGATGCAGACAGTTACTTGAATTGCTAAACTCTTCTAGAGTCGATGCTTTGCAATGAGAGTATAGCTGTTAGGAACCTTGTTTTCAATTATGGCTCAGCAATAGCTTATTAGGAAGCGGCGGGTTCTCTGGTGTGTTGCAAGAAGTCTTAAACGATTAAAACATATTATTTACAAGAACAATATCAAGTCGACTTTTCAGGGGGTCGGAAGTTTAGTCTGAACACTGTGTCACTGAGATGAGCTTTAAAGATAAAAGACTTTTCACCCTCAAATTCAATACTCCGTATTTATTAGGCCTATAAACATTTCCATTCCTTAACCTGAATATCCAGCCTAGAATTTCCATCGAACAGTCACAAACAACTTCCAAGATTTCACTATAACTATTGTTTGTTCGTAATTAAGACTGTCTAAGGTCCAAACAATATCAGTAGATCATGTTTGATAAAATTCTTTGGAAACTTCAATCTTACAGTATGTGATGTATGAAGTAGATGATGAAAAGAGAAGTATTGATTTAAAAGCTCAAGATAGAGACGGCTGGCGAAATGTAACCGGGCCGTTAGGGTCAATAAGCCTAGGAAAAGATGATGACCATATACATAATGAATTTTAATTCAAACTCTTTAAAATATTAAAATATTAAAACTGGTCCGTTTAATTCATGAAAAGTACCTCATCAAAATAGTTTCTCTTAATTATTTTTTTCTCTTGGAATCTGAAGTTGTCTAAATTTTTGGGAAATTGCGTAATCGTTTGTACACTGAAATATATCATATTTGCTGCTACTAAAAAAACACAAGAGGAATATAAATGCTTGATTTTAGAATACTGCACAAAAGCACCGATGTGCCGGTAATGTCAGGTAGGCCTACAATGCAAGGCTCTATAGCTGCAGAAGCTGTGATGTCATTTAGGCGTACTATGCAACGCTTAAAACATGTAAATGCAGAAGCTATAATGTCAGATATGCCTACAATGCAACGCTTAAAACGTGTAAATGCAGAGCTGTAATGTTATATAGGCCTACAATTCAACGTTGAAAACATGTAGATGCAGAAGCTATAATGTCAGATATGCCTACAATGCAACATTTAAAACATACTGATGTATTGTAGAAGCCATGACTCCGTTTTTTCTCTTTCCTCGGATGTTCTAATGGTATTTCTTTTAAAAATTAGTATGCCTTCACCTAAATGAAAACTTACTATGCAGCAAATGTAAATTAAGATAATCTGCCTTTAGGAGATACGATTATTGTGACAGACTAAAAGAAAAATGGCATCTCATCCGTCTGGGACTTTGACACCACGAAGGAAACGCTATCTCTTCATAGTGGTTTTCTTTTTTCAGGTTTTTTTTTTCGTAACTCATTGATAAAGCCAAGGTGTTAGTAGGGTCTACAGATCTTGGTTAAATAAAAATTTTGTTTGATACTGGAGGATCATCGGTGCCAAGATGGTTGAGGAGGCTCTAGAGGTGGTGCTTTTGCTTTCTATCCTCACTTAATATGCAGCATATTCAAAATTCATAAGTAGCTATAATGATGATTATTATGAAAGGCAACTAAATTCTTAATTATCAAACTTTATAAAATAATTATGAATTTATCAGCAAATCTATAAACTTTACATAAAATGTTTGAGTCTTCTTAAATGGAGAATATTTTCCGAGAAGTACTGGCTGTGATATC
>NC_090735.1:61396553-61399053 GCF_036898095.1 Palaemon carinicauda
TAAAACCATCAAAATTTTATTTATTTTCAGAAATTAATGAGAATGATACGTTTGTAGAAATAAAATATAATAATTATTAGGTGATTTTATTATTCATATTATATGGGATAACTAATTGTATAAGCAATTTTGTCCCTGAAATCGAGGAGGTAATTTGCTTATGTGCAAGTTGCTCTAAAGTGAGAGGAGCAGAGGTAATCCCAAGTGTTTCAAGAATCTATAGACAATTCAAATACGCTAATTAAAGAATAAAATCAGTTAGATGAAAGCCACAGATAGGAAACAAGGCAGAGCGCCAAAACAGAAAGAATGATTAGAAAATAGCTTACAACATTCAGTTAAGCGTCAGCTGCCTGACATAAAGTAGGACTGTTTTGCCACCTCGTTCGGTTGAAGAAGATTCTTCAAATGCTCCTATATCAAAGCATAAAAACCTAGTCATGTTTTCCTTTTAAATGCTTTCAACTCTTTTGGGCCAAGGATTAGGCTACCTCGACGAGATTTCAATTGTGTTTTTTCACTTTTTCCATCATTATTATTATCATCATTTCCAACAGGGGGTTGCAGCAGATTAAGTGAAGATACAAAAGCAAAAGCAACATCTAGAGCCGCCTCAACCATCACGGGACCGATGATCCTCCTGTATCAAAAATAAAAGCTTTACTTAACCAACATCTGAAGACCTTAATCAAGACCTTGGCATTATCTATGAGCTACGTGAAATGACCTAAATTATGAAGAAAAGAAAGTCAGTGTTAAGGGATGGCGGTTTCCTTCGTGGCGTCAATTCCCGGACGGACGAGATGCCATTTTTCTTTTAGGTCTCTGTCACAATAACCATATCTCCTAAGGGCAGATTACCTTAATTTACATTTGCTGCATAGTAAGTTTTCATTTAAGTGAAGGCAAATTCTCTCTCTCTCTCTCTCTCTCTCTCTCTCTCTCTCTCTCTCTCTCTCTCTCTCTCTCTCTCTCTCTCTAAGTCTTAAATTCGAATAAAGTGATCAAGAACAGTTCTCTTTATCTCTCTTTCACAAAATAAGAAAAAAGTCAATAATGAAAGGAGTATTTTTTAAAAAGAAATACCATTCGAACATCCGAGTAAAGAGAGAAAACGGAGTCATGGCTTCTGCAATACATCAATATGTTTTAAACGTTGCATTGTAGGCCTATATGGACATTACAGCTTCTGCATCTACATGTTTTAAACGTTGCATTGTAGGCATATCTGACATTACAGTCAGCAGGAACATCGTTGCTTTTGTGCAGTATTCTAAAAATCCAGCATTTGTATTCTTCCTGTTTTCTTCAGTAGCAGCAAATATGATATATTTCAGTGTACAAACGATTACGCAATTTCCCCATAAATTTAGATAACTTCAAATTCCGAGGGAGAAAAATTAATTAAAAGAAACTATTTTGGTGAAGTTACTTTTCATGAATTAAACGGACCAGTTTTAATATTTTCATATTTTATAGAGTTTGAATTAAAATTCATTATATATATGGTCATCATCTCTTCCTAGGCCTATTGACCCTAAGCCACGGTTACATTTCGCCAGTCGTCTCTATCTCGAGTTTTTAAATCAATACTTCTCTTTTCATCATCATTCGTCATCTCCTACTTCACACTTCACATTTTGTAAAATGGAAAGTGTCCAAAGAATTGTATCAAACATGGTCTATAAATATTTTTTTGGACTTTAGACAGTTATGATTACGAACAAATAACAGTTATAGTGAAATCTTTGAAATTATTTGTGACTGTTCGATGGATATTCTAGGTTTGATATTCAAGTTCGGGAATGAAAATATTCATAGGACTAACAAATATGGGAGTACTGAAGTTGGGGGTGAAAAGTCTTTTATCTTTAAAGCACATCTCAGTGACACAGTGTTCAGAATAAATTTCCGACCACTGAAAGATGTACTTCATATTGTATTTGTAGATATGTTTCAATCGTTTTATACTTATTGCAACACCAGAGAACCGGTTGCTTCCAAATAAGCTATTGCTAAGCCGTAATTGAAAACAAGGTTAATAACAGCTATGCTCTCATTACAAAGGATCGTCTATAGATGGGTTTAGCTATTCAAGTAACTGTCTGCATCTTTCAACCTCATTATTCCCATTGTATAGCAGGGTCGGCCGCTCGAGTTAACTCTCTCCATCTATTTATTTTATTTTCCTCTTTTGTACAGGACCTAAACACAAAATTTTGATAAATGATTTTATAAATAAACTATTCATTTGAAATCATATCAAAATAAAAGAGTATTATTCAATTTTGTCATTTAAAAGTTAATAGAGAGATTCATATTATGTTGACTCGAAAATTAAGCAAAGGAAAAATGAGCTTTAACCAGAGAGGAATCTGATATAGTACTATTTTGCGGTCGTCACAGTAACCAATAACTCTCGCAATGACATCAGCGGGTGCCTACCCTCGGCCATAAAACTACAGATTTATTTGCTAAAAAAAATATCAAAAATTCATAA
>NC_090735.1:61404053-61424053 GCF_036898095.1 Palaemon carinicauda
GAAGTCTGTGATTGGTTCTCATGACGGAAGAACTCCTTCAAGTCATACTCTCTGCCCTGGCATGATATGAACAGCTTGGAGAACAGACGATTGTTTGCTTTGAAGAGTCAACAGATACTGGTACCTGTAGTAAAAAGTCAACCCTGTTCCTTTTGCTTTGTTCATAGATGGTGGATTCTTCTTTTCTTCCCCGTCTCTTAATAAACTCCTGGAAATTGACATTTCCTTTCTCAAAGTGTGCGCTAACCAGCTCTGAAAAAAACTTCATTGAGCAATGTTCTTTGCATCAAGTGAAAGCAGGTCTCAACTCTCAGCCAGGAGAAGATTGCTCACATCTTGCATGCCTTGTGAGAGCTTTTATATTCTCTCAAGGAACACTGTGCTCGTTCTGTTTTGTCATGCTGGATGGTGTGTTTAGAACCCCCTTGATCCCACTTCTTGCCTCATACTGTATACCCAAGTGGCTGACTTCAGGACCAGCTACCATCCACTATCTCAGTACTGATAGTTCTTCAGTCATGCCCATTGCACTCCCGCCTGCCTTGATGACAGTGATGGACACAGAACAAAAAGCATCTCATTTATTGCATTTATTAGTCACATAGTGTAGCCATTATGTTTTTGTGATTGTTACGCACATGGTGATTTGAGCTCTTCACTCTTCTTCTTCTGGCAAGAACAGCAATTGCTTCAGTCAGTCTAGAATTTACAGCCCTGGGTCTGTTACTTGCCATCTTGGTGAATGGCATTCAAGGTATCATACTATGGTAATTATCTTTATTCCGTGAATCGAAGCCGAGGATTTATCCTTTTACCACCTTGATCTCAATCATTTAGAATAAGGTATGAGATACGACTAGGTTCGAGAATAAATATAAATGACTTACATCTAGCTTGATCGTTCATAGAGTATCGTTCAAGTTCTTTGCAGTCTGTTCAGCAACCAAGACACTACATGCAAAGGGCTATAGACCTGTTAATCTTAGCTTGGCTCTCCTGCGCTGGTACAACCGGTAATATATGGTTGCTTATTGATCCAGGGCTTATTAGACAGCATCTGGGACGCTAAAATAATGATTTAGGCACACTAAATAATCATTCGGCTGATACTGAGCCCCATACTGAGGTTCACAACAGTGGTGCCATCCAGCGCGTCCTGATTGAGTGTTGACATTGCTCTACTGCAATGAGGAAGTCAATTGGTAAGTACATATTTCTAAATTCGGACTCTATGCAGTAACAAAAAAAAAAAAATGTATGATTTGACATCAAGAGCATTCGGATAAGGGAAGTCTTTGCGATCTTATTGCGAAATGCAATATTTCTGTATATTCAGTAGCATCCTTTTTATTAAAAAGAGCAATCCCCGACGAGTCTGTGTGCTAATTTTGGTGTCTGGTTCCGGAAATGGAAGATTCTCCGGAAAAATTTCTGATATCTTCTCCACTATCAGTAGAAGCATCAAATAATGATTACCAAAGTATTTGAAAAAAAAGAGGTTGAATAAAAATTATCATTAATTAAACATAACTGAAATCTGTTGGTGAAAATTGATACCAAATACTTTGAAAAGATAAGTAATTAACAACAACTGCAATAATAATAATAATAATAATAATAATAATAATAATAATAATAATAATAATAATAATAATAATAATAATAATAATAATAATAATAGCTATAAATTCAACTGAATGATAAAGCAAGCAAAGAAGTAAAAATTATAATAAGCAAAACTTGAAGTACTTTTAAACTGTGCATGAATATCGCTCAAAAGAAGAAAAAAAACGAAAAGATTTTGTGCTTTGGCCGACTATGGCCAATCCTCAGCCTATACATTACATTCCTCCCAAGAGCTTGACTCTGACATGTTTAGTTTATTAAATTAATCCCCA
Source organism: Palaemon carinicauda (assembly GCF_036898095.1). Taxonomy (NCBI): domain Eukaryota; kingdom Metazoa; phylum Arthropoda; class Malacostraca; order Decapoda; family Palaemonidae; genus Palaemon; species Palaemon carinicauda. The sequence goes on from NC_090735.1 coordinate 61,405,952, forward strand.
AAAATACATCATTTCACCATGCCCGCAAAGTCCTTTGCCATTACTATCAATATTACTAACAATGGGATTTAATTTCTGTGTACTGTTTGGCACAACCGGGTTCAAGTCCCATTGATTTCGATCGTGGCGTTAGATAATTGAATTTCAGGATATCAAAAATTATTTCTAGGGTAGGTGTAAGTAGTGTGGAATGACAATAAAGATCCTAGCATTTGGCATAATGGTCTAAATGACACAGACAACTGCTAACAATGTGAGCCTGTGCAAATCAAATTAGGCTTCCAATGGAATAGTTTAATGAACAATCCTTTTTCAGAGAGTCAAGCTTTATAACAGAAGACTAGCAGTGCCCATTTAATCCAATTTTGAAAAAGGGAAAAATCATACATCTTAGCATTTTTTTTAATGAGTCTTTGGGGGGGAAAAATAAGATCCAGAGGGAGGTTTTTTTTTATGGTATGCTACAAAATTCTCCATCCACTGTCATGAAATACTTCTTGTTGCTAATTATTTCTGGACTGATCCACCATCCCATTTAATTCACCCTGACTACAAGAAGAAAGGCGAGAGAAAAACAACAAGGCAGAAGAGAAGGAAAGAACAGAACCTCTGTAATATATATCTACGTGGAAAAAGAAAAACAGATCAATAACATACTCGTAAAAGTTAACAATTACTACAGCAGAGTTAGGTAGTACTATATTCGACTGGTCTTGCACTCCCAGACACCTGTCATCCAGAAAGGGGTGAAATGGAAATCTCTCTCAAACACCCGGACATCCATCAATTTATATGAGTGACTGTACCACTGGTACTATTCCAAAGCAGATTGCGCAGAATGTGACAGTACCACAACAACAATCTTCGAATCGTCCTCCTTCAGGTGTTGTGAAAGACGTGCAGAAGATTGATATCGTTTGTTATAAGTGTAGCAAAAAAAAGCCATATCAGTAAGGAATGTTGGTCAATCCAACCGAAAGCAGTTACCCAAGTGGTTAAGGATAATTCAACTTCACAGAATGCATAGTCGAAGAATCAAACGGGAAAGAATGACGAGGGAAATAAACCAGCTAACGTTTGTGGGACAAACAGGACAACCCCAAACAGCGTGGATACCTTTAAACTGTATATTTATGAAGGTATGTTATCCGCTTTGGATGGGAGCGAGCAGATCATGGTCAAGATAATACGCGACACATTATGTAATCACAGTGTGGTGACACGAGGTATACACCCGTTGATGGAACAGTCTCTGACAGGAGATTCGGTAATTTTGAAGGGAATAGGAGGAGAGGAAGTTACTCTTATATGCCGTTTGAAACTGTCATGCGAGTTGGTGACAGGTCATTTTGATTTTTCGGTGAAGGATTTATTGGCTGTCAAAGGATTGGAAGTCCTACTGGGAAAAGAGGTTGGTGGAGAGCCATTTGCGCCTTGCCCCATTGTAACAGAGAAATCACTGAAGTATAGTCCTACAACTTAACTTGAGAAGGGCTACCAGTATCTGTTTCCTAGTTGTGTGACGACCAGGAGTATGACGAAGGAAGTAGCTACAGAAGACGACAGAGAAACCGAAGGAATGATGAACTTGGAGGATTTATTTACGGAAGAAGAGGTTTCCTATGATAGTACACAAGAGGAGAGCTTCTGAGAGAGCCTGAAAGAAGATGAACAACAAACAAACGAACAGGAAGACAAGGAAACAATGGACTTGGAAGAAATAGAAAACTCAGCATTGGAAGTAGGACAAGCGAGTCGAAAAAGGCTGATAGGATTGCAATGGAAGGATGCGACGTTAAAAGAATTAATGAACCGTGTGGTGGATGAGACATAGGTGCAGCAGGCTCCCACCCATATATATATATATATATATATATATATATATATATATATATATATATATATATATATATATATATGTATATATATATATATATATATATATATATATATATATATATATATATATATATATATATATATAAAACTAAGTATGTGCGTAATGAGTGAGGGTATAGGTGTGTGTTCGATCCTTACAAATTTAGTCGTCTGACCTGTGATACTTGTCATTCACAAGCAGGTCTTGGGTCTTAAATGATAATTAATTTTCCATAGGAAAACTTCGTCAATTGAATCCTGATTTCCTTTAAATCGTCTCGATTATAACTAAGCTTCTTGAATTCAGTATTTAATGCACAGTGTTTTCATAGTATGTTATTTCCTACATTCATCTTCATCATATCTGTAAATTAAGGAGTTGGTTGTCTTTATGCGTCTGCTGTAACTAATTCTTTTGAAACCTTTCTTTTCAAAGTCCTCCTTCACTGTATTTTTGTCATCCCTCTCTACTATATAGGTTCCGTCCAAGTACTCTTCACTCCCTCCCCCTGCCCATTGTCACTGCATGTCTGTACCCTATCAATCTTAAATCTAATTTCATGTCTGTAATCTTTATCATCTCGACACTCTTAATCTCTTCATTTGTCAGCCTATCCCACAACGAAAACACAAAATCACCCTCAACATTCTCAGATATTTTCACTCCAGCTTCAGTGTCTCTGAACCATATATCTTCACTGGTCTGATATTTGGGTTATCATTATTGCACCCTATCCTTTCCACCTCGTTCCATTTCCCCTAAGCTCCTTCTGTCATACTTTCAACCTCACCTTAACACCACTATTCCCTGTATTAAAATAGATCCCAAGTATTTCATCTCCATTTCTGGTTTTAAACCTATTCACCTTCAATTTCATATGAATATCCTATCCCTTCCTTGCTTGCTAGACATCATAACCCCAGTTTGGCATATCAACTTCATCCCACTCTACCCTTCTCTGTAATTCTTCCACAGTCTCTGCGTGGTCACTAGATCCTCTAAATAAAACAATAATATCCTATTTCATAATCCCTTCACTCAGTTCATTCATAACCACCCAACTTAATAAGTGCTGCAATTCTCACTTCAAATATACTTGTCTTGCCACAGACTGTTAGGACTACTATTCTTGTTCTTTTATACATCATTTCAACTAATCTAAATCACTTCTGGTCTTTCTCAAATAACAGAAACAATACATCCTAAGGGATTCTATTGAATTCCTAATCTATGTCTAAAAATAAACAGCAGAGCTTTCTATTACCTTCCAGCATGTTCTCTTGTAATGGTCTAACTCTTCATTTCCCATCTAATAAAACTGTTCTATTTTTCACCAACCGTAATCTCTCAAGTAGTCAGTTCTGTCTAAAAAACCTTCAACAGACATTCTGTTTGCTTGATTCCGGTATAATTACCACACTCCACATTATCGCCCTTTCCTAAACCCATTTTCCATCGGATTTTTTCCAAGTCATTTGGTATTACTTCTCTCCATATTGCCATTAAGAGTACTAGTGTCCGTTTTTACCACTTTATAGCAAATAGCCTAATCTCAATGCTTTAATTTGCTCCTCTAATGGATCCGTCATTCTTCGTTTTATTATAGCTTTTTTTACTCATTGAGATTGCATCTACATCACAAGCCACTACCCTCCCAATATCATTTTTCTTTTTTTGCAAAATATCTTTATGAAAGTCTGCCTTCCTTCGTTTTGTATCATCTTCCCTATGGAAGATACTTCCTTCACTATCTTAGATGACAATGGACTCCTAGATCTTATCTTGAGCTTATTCTTTAAGACTGGTATTCTATAGATATTATTTTCTCTCTCCTTTGTTCCTAATCTATTTTTCAACTCCTCTATAGCTAGTCCAATAGTTATGTTCATTATTTTATTAGATTCTTTTTACTTTTCTGTATATTGTCCCTTGGCACCTTTAGCACGTCTCGCCTTTTAGTCCTTGAAGATTTTCGCTTGACCGAATCTTGTACCTCTCTACTCCTCCACCACCTTTATTTCCCTTTTGACACTCTATGACCACTTGTGCCCAATATGCATCCTCTACATCTTTCATATAATGTTTTTTTACATCACTCCACATATTTCACCCTCTGCTAACTTGTTCCTTTCTTGAATCTCTTCCTTTCTAGATCCCATATTCTATTTCTTGATCTCTTTAACCTTTCTTTAACCTTTCTTGTTATAATCCACTGCTATTAACCTGTGCTGGTTCACAAATGCCTCACAAGAAGTACCAAACAATTTACTACACTGCTTCTGTATTCTCTCCTGACCATAAGGTAATGTATTGACCTATGTATTTTACCACTCTCTAAAGATGCTAGAAAATCTAAAATCAATCAATAAATCAATTACCACTCTCTTATGTTAATAATTGACAATATACCTTAACAAACCATATGTTCATACAGAATGATTCCCAGTTCATACACTCCATTTTTACATCATACTCCAAATGCAGAGCGTCCCTGTAGTATACCTCACCTAGCCATTTGTTCTTTTGCTTACTTTATCATTCTTATCTGCTTCTGATTATATGTTCTCCATCATTTACCCCTCTCGCCACTGTTCTGTACCTTACGTGTTTCAAACATGTTCGTACATTGTAACGGTTTTATTTCTATCTTATCACTTGCTCTTCCCTGTACTGTTGGTAAATCAACCTATATAAACCTGATAGCTTACATTTAATTTTTTTTCATATTTATGTGACGTTCTTGCTCGTAAGTCTTGGTATTAAAGCTCGATGGCTGTTCAATGCAGTTTAGTTGCATTTACCTCACCTTTCAGTTATCACCTTACTGGTGCCTCGCACTTTGATACTACCGGAGTGTCCAGCTCCCTCCGCTTCCCCCTCACTGCTGATGCCGTCCTCCGACACTGACTCTACTATCAATGCCATGCCCTGAAACTAATGTCCTTTGCCAGTACAGAGACATTCACCTGGTTTCAGGGAGCTGATGTCCAGTATCGCATAAAAGGCTTGACTCGCTCAAGCACCAAAGCAGACTATGTTCTAGCAGCGATTCCCATGGATACTTTCCCAGAAATATCAGATTGGCATTGCGACAAAGGAGACTCCTCAATAGCTTATGACGCCTTCAAAACATGCCTCCTAGAGCAGTACTCGCCATCGCCAGCTGCCCATATAGCCAAACTTTTTTCAGCTCTCTCAACAACTGTTGGGGGACCAAAAGGTTTTGCTTGCCCTTAGGGAAATGACCAGTATCACTTGCCTGCAACCTGCCACAGACGTCTCTCTTCATGAAGTGAATCTACTTCAAGTCATTTGGGGATGGCACCTACCCGAACCTGTATGCACTGCCATCCCTGATGTCGATATTTTGCCCATGAAAGACCTGATGACCAAAGTCGACACCCATATGGACAGCCACTTCACCACCATTAAGACCTCCATCAACACCTCCACTCTTGACAAAGAGGACAACTATTCAACATCGACCTAAACTGACATGAATGTGGTAGGACACAGTCACCTACCCCATGATGTGCTAGAGCGGGAACAAAGCCGCCCACCACTCACATATACCACCCCTCACTTACTCCCCAACCAACGACCTCTCCAGCCACTTACTGATGTCCATTGACCGCAGATTTGTTACTACCACTCCATATTCAGGGCTGTTTTACATGATGCAGGTACGGGTGCGTGATTTTTGGTAGACACGAGTGCTTGCCCTTCTCTTCTGCCAAGGCCACTCTCCAGGGAATGACATAATCTGTCTAAGTCTACCAATGTCTGCCTGCTAGCTGCCAACAGATCTGCAATACCCAACCACGGTTATGAAATCCTTACATAATCATTTGGAAGTGACAAATATAATTGGAAGTTTTTTGTTGCTGACATCACATTGCTGATCCTCAGTGCGGATTTCCTGTCACCTTTCCACCTTCTGGTTGATGTTGCTCACCGTCAGTTAGTCAACTCGGATTCATACTCCTTGATACCTCTCCAACCATTCCCTCTGACCTCGCTCTCCACATCAGCATATCCATGGATGCCTCCGCCCTCTTCCTCACCCCGTACCCAGATATTATCCATCCAGAGCTTCATCAAACGCCCTCGGTTCCCCGCCAAACACGGTATTTATCACCATATCAAGATAACAGGTCCCCCGGCATTTGCTAGACTCAGGCATTTGGCATCAGATCGTTTGGCAGCTGCTTGACAAACGTTCACCAAAATGGAAGAAATGGGCCTTTGCCAAAAGGCCTCAAGCCCATGGTCGTGACCCTTACACATACATTGTCCTGAAGAAAGATGTCTCTTTGTATCTTTGTGGGGATCACAGACACCTGAACAAGCAGACAGAACAGAATCACAACCCCCCCCCCTCCCAAACATCGTTGTGTGATCTACTTTCACAAAGCAAAGGTTTTCACCACGCTCAACCTCCTTAAAGGGTATTTTCAGGTGCCCATGAACCCAAAAGACATCCCAAGATTGACATCACCAACCCCTTCGGTACATACACCTTCAATTACTCCTGTTTTGGCCTTCGTAATGCTGTGGCCACTTTTCAATACCTCATGGACGGCATCTTAGGGGACCTTCCCTTCTGTGTTTGTTACATGGACGACATATTTGTGTTCTCTTCCTCCAAAGAAGAACACCTCTGTCATTTACGCATCATGCTTGATCACTTACAACAGAATGGCCTTTTAGTCCGATATGACAAGCGTACCTGTGTCACCAACAAAGTATTGTTCTTAGGCCACCACATCACTTCTGAAGGAGTCTACCAACTTCTTGAGAAGGTAGCAGCCGTTCAGAACTTTCTCACCCCCTCGACCATCAAAGAACTACAAGAAATCTTGGGCATAATTAAATTATCACCATTTCCTGCCAGCCATTGCCACCACTCTTGCCCCCCTCTACGCCCCCATTCAAGGGCAAGCCAAAAGACCTGAAGTGGGGTCCCCTTCAAGAAATGGCCTTCTGCAACACAAAGAATGCCCTATCAATCACTGATTCTCTCACTTTTCCCAGCCCACATGCACCTCTCCATCTATCAGCTGATACCAGCGACGTCACTATTGGTGCAGTATTCAAGCAGGGGGCCAATGGCTATCCTGCCTTTTGCCCTTCTTCAGTAGAAAACTGTCCAAGGCAGAATCCGGCTACTCTACCTTCGACCGCGATTGCTGGGAGTGCACTTGGCTGTCTGTCCCTTTCCCCACTTCTTGGAAGGTACAGCCTTTGCCCTTCGCAAGTACCACATGCCTCTGGTGCACGCCTCCACTTAACAGTCCGACGGCTGGTCCACCCGTCAACGCCGACATCTTTCTAACATTGCTGAATACGATTGCGCCCTTCAGCACATCACTGGGAAATGGAATCCCGTTACCGATCCCCTGTCAAGAAACACATTGGCCAATATTCACCCGGGATTGGATTATAACGCCTTGGCAGAAGCGCAATGAAAATATCCATAATGCCAAGCTTGTAGGACATCCTGCACATCCTTCCATTGGGATGACGTCCCCCTCAATGACTCCAACGCCACCCTCCTCTGTGACGTCAGTACTGTTATACCTAGACTATGGATACCTGCTCATCATGTGCCGACAGGTGTTTGATTTCCTTCATGGCCTTTCACATCCTTGTGCCAATCTACTGCACAGCTACTGAAGACAAAGTTCATTTGGTACGGCATTAATAAAGATGCTAAGGATTGAGTCTATGCACGTAGTTCATGCCAAACCTCAAAAGTACATCGAGACACAGATTTAGGAGTGGGCACCTTTCCTCAACCTCTCCGTCATTTTGCCCACATTCACGTCGACGTAGTAGGGACCCTGCCCACATCACATGGACATTGTTACATGTTTACCATCATCGACCGCTCCACTTGTTGGCCTAAAACCATTCCCATGGAAACTGTAACGTCCACTTCATGTACATCTGCCTTACTCTCAGGATGGATAGTGAGATTTGGTATCCCTGAGCATATTACTTCTGACAGGGGTACCACTTTTATCTCTCAACGATGTACGGTATTACCAAATCTCCTGGGAATCATCCTACATCAGACAACCACCTACAACCCTGCTGCCAACCGAATGATTGAATGTTTTCATCGCACCCTCAAAGCAGCTTGGATGTCCTGCTGCAAGAACTCTAACTGATTTACCCAGCTTCCCTGGGTTCTCCTTGGACTGAGGATGACTCCTAAAGATGCCCTGGATGTCTCAGCAGCTGAAATGGTGTATGGTGATCTGTTGGTCGTCCTTGCTATTTTTTTCATTCTGCAACTTTCTTTGACAATCACCAGTGCCTACATCACATTGTGGGAAAATTTAACCTTTGCCCATTTTACAGGCCAGCAGTCCTGACACGCGTCCTCTTGGAACATCATAGTCCAATTCTAGTCCCTAACAAAAACAAGATTCTATACAGTTTTATACAATCCCGTGGACTTGCAGTTGTTAACCCCAGTTATCGGCAGAGGATCTAGCCTTTGGTCAAAAAGTCTATATACAAGGAGTCGGTACTCTTTTCAGTCGACTTTTGTGACACCCAGGACTACAATGGTGATATTCTTTCCAGGATGTCAAACGGAGCAATGAAATCATAGGCAAATTTGAATTGTATATTATTACTTTGAAGAATAGCCTCCAGTCTAAAATGAATGGTGGCTACTCAAGATTTCTGAAATGCTGGAGAATTTATCATTGATATGGATAGATCAAGACAACAGTGGTAAATGAATTTTCTTTCTCTTCCTTTTCTGTTTCCTTATTGAGGAAATAGAAAATAAAAGTCTATAACCTAACTTAGTCTTTTTTTCTGAGATAACGACTGAATTACTAATTTCCTATGAAGGCTCATTAGGCCCCAATTTGTGTTACAATCGAAGGACGACGAAAGTTAGTCAGAATTCTGAAATCAGGTTGGTTAACGACAGGGAAACAAGAACGACGACGCTGTATATCTAAGGTTACAAGGAGTTACAAGAATTTTGGATGTTTCAAAGACTTTTTAGTCTATCCGCAGAGACTCCATATGCTCTTGGATAGAGCGAATTAGTTTAAATACTTACAGAGTTCCATGTATTTGCTATTTTGTATATAAAGAAATAACCACATTAAGTGGTATGTACCTTTTCAATTCCAGTTTGTATCCGTTACCACTGGACTTGTTTGCTATTCCTTTCAGAATTCTGGATGCCTCTATTAGCTGTCTCCTTAGACGTCGAGTTTGTAGCTCAAATAAGTTCAAACGTTCTATTCTCCGCCTATATCCAAATTGCCTTAGTGTAGGAAACAGTAAACTGACATGCTACAGGTAAGGCATTTTTGCATTGAAAATTAAATGTGAGTTTATGGATTTTTTATCTCTAGACTTTACTTTGAAATTATGAATTATTAAGAAGCATGTTTAGCTTTGATAAACAAATGTATAAAATCGAATGGTTTTGTTTACAAAAATATAATTCTTAGAAGAGGAAAAATGTTTAATGAATTTATTTTCGATGGCTTTATAAGTTGTTTGCTTCAGGGTTACAATAAGAAAGAAGAGTGCGAGTTGTGAAAATAGGCTACAGTTAGAATACCTCAAATTCAAATATATAGTAATGATAAACAGTACTATATGAGAAATCTTTACTTAAAGCAGGAAATGAAAAAAAAATGTTGAGGAGTCATTTATCTTAAGAAATAAAAAAAGTATTTCAACTACAAGGATATTTTTTTTTTTTTTTTTTTGTTAACTTAAAATTTAGATAAATTTTAGGTTCTACATAATTGCACCAAGGATTAATACTACAAAGATTAGGCCTAGCCTACCCTATTGAGTATGAAGGGATATATCCTTATTAATAAAAGACATACGGGAAAGAGAGGGGTGATATTAAATACGATACTGAACGCATCTTTAACAATTTTGCAACATTTATTTCCGAAAAGGAGACTTTAAAACATAATTAGAAATAACACCACAATGACATCAGTTATGTAAAACGCTAGTAGAATGAAATCGTACGTTCTATAAAATCCGTATTAGCTGTTAGCATCAGGGGCATAGAAGCTACACTGGACTATGAATTCATGGGTTTGTTTGGGTTTTTATGCTGTTCCCTATCATCTGTTTTATTTTTACTTATTCATATAGCTAACATTAATAACGTGTAGGCTACCTTTTACTTGTTTGCTGAATCTAAAATCTTAGCATCAATTTGTTTTATCCGAAAACGAATACTATATATAATTTGACCAGATTAGATTAATTCATGAAGTCACGTACTCTTTCTGGCTTTTATAGTACTTAAATTAGTAATAATTTCACCTTTAAAGCAGCAATAAGTGTGCATTAATATAAACATCATTCTAAAAGAAAGATAGTGGCAACGTGTAGATAAGTAAAGTGGTTTACCTTAAAATTATTTTCTTTGACTTAAAATAGTATTTATAGAAAACGTTATATCGCTAACTTGTCTAAGGATTTGTGTCTTTTCAAGCCACATTAAGTTTATAAATTGGACATAATAATGAAAACAGACATCCTAAATTGATATTCTTATCCTAAAATGTTCCTAAAATATGTCAATACGTCTAATGTGTCAAGAAATTTTCCTTTAATTTTAAAATTGTGCATGTAAATAAAATACCATCACCCAGGTACCCTTTCAATCAAAAGAATGATGATGCTGATTTTTTAATATACAGTACAACTATCCTCTTTTTTAAGTTTTATATAAAAATACACTACCTTTTGGTCCATCAGCTGTCTCTCTGCATAACATCATGCTTCTGTTTTATCTACTGAGAAACCTTTTGATCATATCAGTCGGCTAATTTCACTAACAATAAATTCAATTTTCATGATCCTCCTTGAAATAATTTTTCCAGCTTTTCCGTGATTAAATCATACCATTGAAACACTGATGAAATTTTACGGAATTAATCTTATCAATCAATTCTAAAACAATTTATCTTTTTGCGTAATATATTTAACATTGAAATGGGATCTAAGGATCAATTAATATTAGATTAATGTTTTGCATACTACCATAAGGATCAAATCTAACATCCTGTTTGGCTTTGATTAGTTCATATTTACTTTCAATAATAGAAGAAGCAACTCACAAAACTACTCAAGAGATAAACTGTTCAAGAGAGAAGCTACTCAAAAGAAAATTATCTAAGGAATGAAACTACTTAGAGGGTTATAAACATTGAGTTATATACATTGTTCATCATTTATTCTTAATATGTTTTATGTTCATTTGAGTTATATACATTGTTCATCATTTATTCTAAATATGTTTTATGTTCATTTCAGATTGACCGTGGTCATTGTTCAATAATAAAGACATTTGAATAAATGGACCAAGCTCTTATTTATGACCACGGCCAGAAATGGATTCAGGATAACAGATATTGTGAATGACTAAATCCTAAGAACTAATCAAAATGCCAGCAGTAGGATGTCCAATACCAGGCTGTGATTACGTCACGGACGACCTTGAGGCCGCCATCGTAGCTGCACTCATAACTGCTCACTGCACCACACATGCTCCTGGACAAGCTGCCAAAGTAGAAAGAGTTAAAAGACCCATAATATCGACGGCGGGAACAAGTGAAGAATGGGCATATTTTCAATCACGATGGTCTGACTATGTAGACGCAACTAAAATTGAGGGCCGTGATCGCGTGGTACAGCTTCTAGAATGCTGCGAAGAACAACTTCGAAAAGACTTAACACGATCAGCTGGTGGCAGTCTTACTAACAAGACTGAAGTAGAAGTGATGGGAGCAATAAAAAAACTGGCAGTTCGAGAGGAAAACACCATGGTAGCTCGAGTGACTCTACACAACATGCGTCAAGACCGTGATGAGCCTGTACGACGTTTCTGTGCACGACTTATAGGACAGGCTAGTGTTTGCAAATTCCTGATAAAATGTCCAGGATGCAACGTTGATGTAAATTATACAGACACAATAGTGAGAGACGTATTAGCACACGGCATATGTGACCCTGAAATTCAATTAGATCTACTTGGTGATAAGAATCAGGACATGTCATTAGAAAAAGTTGCACAGTTTTTCGAAGCTAAAGAATCTGGTAAATGATCTGCCTCCCGACTATTAGACTCTCATGAGGTCCAAGCAGCAGCCAGTAGTTCATACAGAAAGGCAAAACAAACCGCTGTCAAAGATAAAAATGAAGTCTGCTCTTACTGTTGCAAGAAAGGACATGGTAAAAACACTCCTGCGCGTGCAAGAAAATCAGAATGTCTTGCTTACGGTCATAGATGCGAACACTGCAACCGAGAAAATCACTTCGAGAGTGTTTGCCGTAGTAAGAGCAAACCAAAAGTGAAACCCAGTGCTCACAATGCCAATGACTACGAGAATGCGGTGTTCAACACCTTGTGCAGCGTATCATCAATCTCTAAACGACACACTGACAAGACATTGGCTTTGGACCACCATCTGTATGACAACTTATCTGATACTTGGATAAAGAGACCTTCCAAATCTCAACCTTTCATAAATCTGACAATCAGAACATTACCTGAGGATTACGAAGCCTTTGGTTTCCACCTTCAAGCTGGTACACATGCTGTTCGTATATCTGCAATGGCAGACACTGGATGCCAAAGCTGTCTCGCAGGTATCAAGGTTATCCACAAACTTGGCCTCAAGCAAAGTGACCTCATTCCTGTAACTATGAAAATGCACGCGGCAAATAACAGAGGCATTAAAATTCTCGGTGCCACAATCCTTTGTATCTCAGGAACAGATGAGCAGGGGAACCTTGTTGAGACGAGACAAATGACATATGTCACCGACAACTCAGATAAGCTCTTCGTCAGTAGGGAAGCCTGCATCGCCCTTGGCATGATATCGGATAGTTTTCCGACTATTGGTGAAATCTATGACACACAATCGGAAACTCCGGATGCCACCAACAATAAAGTAGGAAGCGTTAGTGGACTAGCCAATCAATGTGACTGCCCAAAACGTCAACTACCACCTCCGCCGCCTACAGAATTACCGTTCAGTGCAACCGAGTCCAACCGGTCTAAACTAAAAGACTATCTCTTGGAGTACTATGAATCAAGTACATTCAACGTATGTAACCACCAACCGTTACCACTAATGGATGGCCCCCAATGAATTTGATGATCGATGCAAATGCTGATCCTGTTGCTCGTCACACACCAGTGCCAGTGCCGTTACACTGGCAAGAGGAAGTTAAAGCTGGACTTGATCAGGACGTCCGCCTTGGTGTCCTTGAACCTGTCCCAATCGAAGAACCAGTAACTTGGTGCCATCGGATGGTTGTATGTGCTAAGAAAAATGACACACCTCGACGAACAGTTGATTTTCAGCCTCTCAATGTGCACGCTAAGAGAGAAACGCATCATACGCCTTCTCCATTTCACCAAGCAAGGTCAGTACCACAAGGAAAAAAGAAAACCGTCTTTGATGCCTGGAACGGATACCACAGTGTACCGATTCAGGAATCTGACCGTCACTTAACTACGTTTATCACTCCTTGGGGACGCTATCGTTATAAAACAGCCCCTCAAGGGTATATTGCTTCTGGCGACGGATATACTCGACGGTATGATGAAATAGTTGCCGAGATACTCAACAAAACTAAATGGGGTGACGATGTTCTTCTTTGGTCTGATTCAATAGAGGAGAGTTTTTTCCAAGCTGTACAATGGCTCAACATATGTGGAAGACACGGCATAACACTCAACCCTGACAAATTTCGTTTCGCAGAAGATACAGCTGAATTCGCTGGATTCGAAATAACCCTAGACACAGTTCGCCCATGTGCAAGATATCTTAGTGCAATTATGGACTTTCCAACCCCAAGAAATATCACCGATGTCAGATCTTGGTTTGGTTTAGTAAACCAAGTATCGTATGCTTTCAGCATGACCGACAAAATGCTACCATTCAGACAGTTATTGAAACCAGGAACACCATTCACCTGGAATGACAATATTAATGCACTCTTTGAGGAGTCTAAAACTGCCATTATCAACGAAATTGAAGAAGGCGTGCAAATCTTTGACAAGACAAAACCTACCTGTCTCGCCACCGATTGGTCAAAATCAGGAATTGGATTCTGGCTGTTCCAGAAACATTGCGACTGTCCAGACAACCGACCATTTTGTTGCCGCACTGGTTGGAAGATCACACTTGTCGGAAGTAGGTTCACACATGCAGCTGAGTCTCGATATGCACCAGTTGAAGGTGAAGCGTTGGCAGTCGTCGATGCTCTTGATAAGGCAAGATACTTTGTTCTTGGTTGTGAAGATCTTGTGGTCGCAGTTGACCATAAACCCCTGTTGAAAATATTTGGTGACAGATCATTGGAGGACATATCAAATTCACGTCTCAGAAACTTGAAGGAAAAGTCTCTCCGCTATCAATTTCGCATGATTCATATCCCAGGGGTCAAGCATCTCGCTGCAGATGGAGTATCGCGCCACCCAACTGGAAAATCTGAAAAGTTATCGCTTCAAGATGACATTGCATCAGTTGACAGTGTACCTTCCGTGAGAAATGTTCCCCTACATAAATTGCCATCAGCATATTCTGTTTCCACTGACAATGATATTGATACTTGTATCACCGCATCAGCAGTATGCTCACTTGACTCACTTAACGTGAGAGCAGTCACCTGGGACAGAGTTCGCACTGCCACAAGTAGTGACGATAACATGCATGAACTGCTCAGCCTTATAGAATGCGGAGTACCAGAGTCTCGCCAAGAATTTCCTGTACATCTTCGAGAGTATTTTCAATTCCGTGAGCATCTCTACACTGTTGATGGTGTGATACTATACAAGGAGCATATAGTTATTCCTCCAGCCCTTCGTCAGGAAATTCTCACATCTCTTCATTCAGCACATCAAGGAATTACCTCTATGGTATCGCGAGCAGAGTCATCTGTGTTTTGGCCAGGGATAACACCCGCTATAACAGCACTTCGAGCTGGATGCAACCACTGCAATCGCATCGCGCCTTCGAATCCTAGTGCTCCGCCTACACCCCTTATATCTCCAGACTACCCATTCCAATGTGTTTGTGCAGATTACTTTCACTACCGAGGAGTTGGATATTTAGTTATAGTTGATCGATACTCGAATTGGCCCATAGTTGAACGATCTTCGAATGGTGCAGAGGGTCTTATAACTTCACTACGCCGAACATTTGTGACATTTTGGATTCCGGATGAATTGACATCTGATGGTGGACCTGAATTTACAGCGACGGCAACTAGGCAGTTTTTAAAGGACTGGGGAGTCCATCACCGCCTTTCCTCTGTGGCCTTCCCACATAGTAATTGCAGGGCCGAAATAGGCGTTAAAACTGTCAAGCGTCTTATAGAGGGCAACACGGGCAGTAACGGTGATCTCAGCACTGATGAATTCCAACGTGTGATGCTCCATTACAGGAACACACCTGACAGAGATACCAAGTTATCTCCAGCAATATGTGTATTTGGTCGTCCTATCAGAGACTTCATACCTGTCCCGCCCGGCAGGTACCGTCCCCACGACACGTGGAAGGAAACACTCGATGCAAGAGAGGAGGCCCTAAGACATCGACACCTTAAACAGGAAGAGCGCTTATCAGAGCACACTAAGAGACTACCCCCACTGTCCGTAGGTGACCGGGTTCGCATCCAAAATCAAACAGGAAATCACCCCCTGAAATGGGACAAAACCGGTGTCATCATAGAAGTCCGCCAATTTGACCAATACGTCGTCAGAGTTGATGGCTCTGATAGGGTCACGCTAAGGAACCGGAAGTTTTTGAGACAATACGTGCCTGTCAGGAGTATTCCAGAAGTCCATACAATTAGAGATGACTATAATCGGAATCAGATTGTACCTATTGCCAATCCTTCGACCACTAAAACGTCTGAGACCATTGCGAAGGACACCATTCCGACAACCCAAAATCCGGACACACATGGTACTCTTCCACTGACCACTTTGCCGTTACCAAGTGGTACTACCCCTAACATTCATTTTGATGTTGCTGCTCCGGAATGCTATCCCAACGACCTCGGTAACACTGCGAATCATCAAGCAGAGATTCCGCCTCCCAATGATAGCACAAACTCTCCATCGCAGTTAACTTCTGCCATGCCAAATTTGGAGCAACGCAAGTCCAGTCGTACCCGTCGTCCGCCAACATGGCACTGTGATTTCGAGATGAACTAGCTATAGTGTCATCATGATCAACATATGACAATAATTGTTTTTCAAGTTTCCGTTCCTTCACATGCTAACAGGAGTTTAGTGTTCATGAACCTATAATTTGGACGTTTAATTGCCACCCAATGTTTTGACATCGGTTTTAAACCGACCTCCACGAGAGACATTTTAAAAGGCCGTTTAAAAACTTGGGGGGAGATAGAGGGTTATAAACATTGAGTTATATACATTGTTCATCATTTATTTTTAATATGTTTTATGTTCATTTGAGTTATATACATTGTTCATCATTTATTCTAAATATGTTTTATGTTCATTTCAGAATGACCATGGTCATTGTTCAATAATAAAGACATTTGAATAAATGGACCAAGCGATAGAAACCTATAAAGATGAATCTGATAACTTTACGAAAATATTGGTACTTATCAACCAGCTCTTATCTTTTATGACTCCTGTAATCTTTCTCTCAAGTACATGATTTTTAATAAAAAGAAAAAATTGATAAAATTGGAAGGGAATGATATGTAGCCTACCTGGTGGTAAGGATAAGTGAAAGTAAGCTTTCACTGTTGTGCAATTAGTAAAATTGAGAATGAAATGCTGTGCATCTTAAGTCACACTTATAATTACAATTATATATAATTGTGAACTTTTATCAAATCATTATGACTCAGCTGCTCTATCGCTTCTTTTGTGATTACACCATATTTTCTTATATTTCGTTTTCA
This sequence comes from Palaemon carinicauda, assembly GCF_036898095.1. Taxonomy (NCBI): domain Eukaryota; kingdom Metazoa; phylum Arthropoda; class Malacostraca; order Decapoda; family Palaemonidae; genus Palaemon; species Palaemon carinicauda. Next base: position 61,422,801 of record NC_090735.1, read on the forward strand.
TTAGGGCCCCCATCTTAAAAAAGAAAATAGGTTGATAAAGATAGTATCATGAAAAATATATTCAATTAGCAAAAGAATAATCTAAATGATAAGTCTAGGCTTCAGATGATAGACTTTTACATCAATGAATGCATTTAACTGACCATAATATAATCGTTTTCATTAGCTCCTTTAAAAAAAAAAAAAAAAAAAAAAAAAAAAAAAAAAAACATGCACCTGAAATGCAACGACATCAGACCATTTCGACAAGTAGACCTATCTTTTTTTTTTTAATTAGTCAGACAGTCTGAGATTCACTGACATAGGAAGATGTTCATATTATGGTCATTTAAAAATAACTTTTGACTCATCTAAAGAAATCAAATGGCTTTGTCGTTTATTATTTTTTTTAGGTAGTTTGGGCCTGTTTATAGTACATTTTAAACTAGCGCCCATATGAAATGATAGTAGCCGTCACAAAACTTATTTATTACGAAGTAACAAATTTTCCTGTATAGCTATATTTAGTTAGAATACTAATTCTTTTCTGTACCCATTACCCATCCTTTTCAGTCAATATATTTCCTTCATGAGTAATCATTTCCACTTGGCTTGTGGCGCCCTGCTTTTCCAACTAGTGTTGTAGCTTAGCAACTAATAATAATAATAATAATAATAATAATAATAATAATAATAATAATAATAATAATAATAATAATCCTACTAATCCTTTCTCAATATGGTTACTTGAAAGCTTCTTTGGGCAAATCTAGGATCGAAAATCATTAATAAGTACGATTATTTATATGAGAAACTGTTTTCTGCCGGATGTACCGTCGGCGTATCTGACTTTTCCAGATATCAGATGATGCTTTTTTACTCCACGTATTATATAACGTAATGATTATAGTACCCTCTCCTGCACAACCACCTGGAACAAAAGGTAAGCGATGAAGAAGGGGTAAGAGTTCTCGCTACCAGCCGTACGATTTGGGAATACATTAGCTGTTAAAGTTCTCGAGAACCAGTTTAAATGTCATACTTTAACTTGTAGGTAAAAGCAACTAACGGGAGAATGAAAGCGCGTTAAGAGCTTACAATATAACCATGAATAGCAGGAAAACATCTGAATGCGTTTTATTCAGATCATGACTGCAGTACAACAGTTTGGATGTAATAGTGACGGTGGTTCATAAAATCTTTCGCCTGAAATGGAGAGGTCTCTTTCCGAGATTAGCCTCTGTCATCAAACCACCGAAAGGTCATCGATTTTC
>NC_090735.1:61431553-61440018 GCF_036898095.1 Palaemon carinicauda
GTAAAAATCCTGGGATAAATGTTGCCAGACATTTACCGTTTTTTAACGCAAATTTTTAACAGTGTAGCTAACGTAAGATTTTGACGTACACTGTGGCTGTTTTTAGAATACTGACTATAACGATCGCTCATTTCTTTTATGGAATATTTTATCCCCATGTGTTTTGTAGGTTTTATCTCACCTCTTGTGATGGAAATGGACTATCTTAAATGTTATCCAGCAAAAACAATTTTTTTTTATCAACATCAAGTATTAACTATACTCTTAGACTACTTAACAACGCGGACTCCTATGTATGTTTTGATTGTTTGAAGGCGCATGACTCTGAATAAAAGTAACGTTTAGTTTCTCATGTTTTGAAATCAGAAATATATTCTGTCTTGTGTTTCTTATCATGGAGTCTCCTAATCAAGTTTCAGTGCGCAGTAATTTTGTTATCCATGTAGGCCCTACTGTACATTCATCAAATTTTAACGTTAATTCAAGTTTACATTTCCATATAATTAAACGAGTGAATTTCTAGCTTTAAGGTTTAGAATCAAATCTCGATTTATCAAATTGAACATTTTTTTTCTTAGATGTTTTCATCTTTTAAATTGATTTTTTATGAGCGGTTTATTGGGCTGTAGTTCAATTTATTAACGAAAGATTCTTATTGTACAACCTTCAACCAACATCACACTGACATGACTGGCTTTTTCTGAATTTTCCTGTTTCTAAAATTAATTCTGTTATTTTGAAACTTATCCCAGTAAAGAACGTCTTTTCGGGAAACTAATATTTTAAATAGGTAGATTTTTGTTCATATGGCTAAATTATGCCTTTTTAAATATCTATATAGATGAATTGATAGTTTGTACAGTGTATATGCTGTAAATTATACCAGGAGTCAGAACCCTATTGCAGGGAAAAGGTGAGTCTTGGAAATGTGTATATATATATATATATATATATATATATATATATATATATATATATATATATATATATATATATATATATATATATATATATATATATATATATATATATATATATATATATATATATATATATATATATATATATATATATATATATATATATATATATATATATTCGAATAAGCCATATATATTTTTGATACATTAATGTCTGGATTCTCTTAACGACCTCGGGATCAGAGCCCCAGGCGAAATCACACAAAGACAAGAGCTTGGCTCCGGCCGGGAATCGAACCCTGGTCGGCAAGCTTGTATAGACAGTGACTAAGCCACTTGGCCACGAAGAAAAATAAAAGTCAATGACAATTCTTCTGTACTTGTACCTGTCGAATTCAGGTATTTTGTACTTAGAATTGAAATTAACCCATCTTCACCATCGTAGCTAATTGGTAGTTTGTTACTTGGCATTCAATTAATGATAAATTTTGCACATTTTTACGTGTTTTTCATATTCAAATAAGCCATATATATTTTTGATACATTAATGTCTGGATTCTCTTAACGACCTCGGGATCAGAGCCCCAGGCGAAATCACACAAAGACAAGAGCTTGGCTCCGGCCGGGAATCGAACCCTGGTCGGCAAGCTTGTATAGACAGTGACTAAGCCACTGGGCCACGAAGAAAGATAAAAGTCAATGACAATTCTTCTGTACTTATACCTGTCGAATTCAGGTATTTTGTACTTGGAATTGAAATCAACCCATCTTCACCATCGTAGCTAATTGGTAGTTTGTTAAAATACCTGAATTCGACAGGTATAAGTACAGAAGAATTGTCATTGACTTTTATCTTTCTTCTTGGCCAAGTGGCTTAGTCACTGTCTATACAAGCTTGCCAACCAGGGTTCGATTCCCGGCCGGAGCCAAGCTCTTGTCTTTGTGTGATTTCGCCTGGTGTTCTGATCCCGAGGTCTTTAAGAGAATCCAGATATTAATGAATCAAAAATATATATGGCTTATTGGGATATATATATATATATATATATATATATATATATATATATATATATATATATATATATATATATATATATATATATACTGTATATCATCATCATTAAAGTAATTTCGTTTTCTATTTTTAAAGTAGTTAAATTTTTTGTCTTATCTTTTTGTGGAAACGTGTAATCTCACAACATGGGGCTGAGGAGTTATTGTGAAATTATATATATATATATATATATATATATATATATATATATATATATATGTATGTATGTATGTATGTATGTATGTATGTATGTATGTATATATATATATATATATATATATATATATATATATATATATATATATATATATATATATATATATATATACTGTGTTTATATATGTATATATAATTAATATATATATACATATATAGAATATATATTTAAATACATATATATAAAGTAAATATATATATATATATATATATATATATATATATATATATATATATATATATATATATATGTATGTATGTATGTATGTATGTATGTATGTATATACACACACTTTCATGTGCATACATATTCATGCATACATACACACACACACACACACACACACACACATATATATATATATATATATATATATATATATATATATATATATATATATATATATATATATGTATGTATGTATAGTATTTATTTGTATGTGTCTATACAACGTTTGTTCCATTGTTAACTATGATATCCCATCATTTCATTTTACATTTCTTCTCTCGCATCCCACATGGAAAACCAACCTGTAAATTTTGCTAATCATAGATCTAGAATTTATAGCATTCAATATATTTCATTGCGAAGTGAATTCCACTTCGAGCAGACTCTGTCAGAGACAAAAGGGCTTTGCGTCTCTGAAGGTGTCAGTTCTTTTCATTTATTCCAGCGTTAAGAGAATTTCCTTCTGAAGCAATATTGTAGCGCCTTTCTCATGGCTCTTTAGGATTCAATTAATGCAGGAGGAAAGTTCTCTCTCTCGTGATGTCTCAGGAATCCCAGTGTTGCTTCATATATTATTATTATTATTATTTATTATTATTATTATTATTATTATTATTATTATTATTATTATTATTATTATTATTATTATTATTACTTGCTTAGCTACAACCTTAGTTGAGAAAGGAGGATGCTATAAGCCCGGGAAAATTTCCCAGTGAGGAAAGGAAACAAGGAAAAATAAAATATCTTAAGAACATTAACAACATTAAAATGAATATTATTATTATTATTATTATTATTATTATTATTATTATTATTATTATTATTATTATTATTACTATTATTATTATTATTACTTGCTTAGCTACAACCCTAGTTGGAAAAGCAGGATGTTGTAAGCCCAGGGCCCCCAACAGGCAAAATTTTCCAGTGAGGAAAGGAAACAAGGAAAAATGAAATATCTTAAGAACATTAACATTATTATTATTATTATTATTATTATTATTATTATTATTATTATTATTATTATTATTATTATTATTGTTGTTGTTGTTGTTGTTGTTGTTGTTTTTGTTAATATTATTATTATTGTTATTATTATTATTATTATTATTATTATTATTATTATTATTATTACTTGCTAAGCTACAACCTTAGTTGGAAAACCAGAATGCTTTAAGCCCAGGGGCTCGAACATTGAAAATAGCCCAGTAAGGAAAGGATACAAGGAAAAATAACATATTTTAAGAACAGTAACATTATTAAAATAATAATAATAATAATCATTATTATTATTATTATTATTTTCATCATCATTATTGTTATTATTACTTGCTTAGCTACAAACCTAGTTGAAAAAGCAGGATACCATAAGCCCTGGGGCTCCAACAGGGAAAATAGCCCAATGAGGAATGGAAACAAGGAAAAATAAAATGTCTGAAGAACAGTAACATCACTAAAATAAACTATAAAAACTTTAACAAAACAACAGGAAGAGAAATAAGAGAGAATAGTGTGCCCAAGTGTACTCTCAAACAAGCGAACTGGTAATTAAATTCAAAGGTTTAAAGATCACTCATGAATGGCAGAGGCAATGGACAGTGACAGTGCCCCTGAGACTGACCATATACAGATTTGATCAGCGCCCAAGCCTCCTCTCCACCCAAGTTAGGGCCAAGGGTGGCGAGGCATTGGCTGTTGGTGACTCAACAGGTAGACCTATAATCTCCCTGAAACCCCCCATCATTATCTCATAACTGGTCCTCCAATTACATCAGGATTTCTAAGAAGCTTCCAAGACATACCTCTCGCATGTAATTGTTCCAGTCAACCGTTGTGTTTTTATTCATTCCAAGTTCTCTCTCGCATTATTTGATTGAAGTCAGCTCATACGCCCATGAATAAAGGAAAAGAATTATATCCTAATAAGGCAGCCTTGAAATAACAAGCCAATTATTCGTTCGTACTCCTTTTTCTTCTACAGTCCCTTTTAGAACAACGCCACCCATTCATGTTTCCTCTTCCAAAACCTAGCTTCATTGAGTGCCCATTTGCACATTTTCACTGTTGGAGCCCTTGGGCTCATAGCATCTTGCTTTACCATCTAGGGTTGTAGCTAGGCTAGTAATAAAAATAAAAATAACAATGCATAATTCCAGTCTCTTTTAACCATTTTATGCATTTCTCTTCGTTGTCAAGTTTTCGAATGATTATCTTTAAATTATCCATTTGTGAGCTTGTTTTATCTGAAAAAGAAAAATAGAAAAACTGTTCATAAATGAAATATTAAAAAATGTTGAAAAAAATAATAATGTTAATATCACGAAATTAGTGGTGGGGTAATAACAGGAAAGTACCAAATGTATTTATCTATCATTCTTTGGAAGGGTTGGGGGGAGGGGAAGCAATTGCCTCCATCTTCAAGTATGTCGACTCACCTGAAGTGGGAGACAGTTGGTCCCGATAATCTTGGGAGGAATAGTGATAAATGTATTCCCCTCAGTAAACCTGTCTGAAATATTGAGACCCTTGACATGATAATTTTATATATACATATATATATATATATATATATATATATATATATATATATATATATATATATATATATATATATATAAATATATATACTGTATATATATATATATATATATATATATATATATATATATATATATATATATATATATATACTGTATACATATATATACTGTATATATATATATATATATATATATATATATATATATATATATATATATATATATATATATACATATATATATATATATATGATAAATTTTGCAGATTTAGACATGATTTTCATAAAAAAAACATATTTTTTTGATACATTATAGTCTGGATTCTCTTAACGACCTCGGGATCAGAGCCCCAGGTGAAATCACACAAAGACAAGAGCTTGTGACCAGCCGGGAGTCGAACCCTTCTTCGTGGCCAAGCGGTAAGTCACTGTCTATACAAGCTTCCCGGACCAAGATTCGACTTCCGGCCAGTCACAAGCTTTTGTCTTTGTGTGATTTCGCCTGGTGCTCTGATCCCGAGGTCGTTAAGAGAATCCAGACATTAATGTATCAAAAATGTATGGCTTATTTGAATAGGAAAATCACGTCTAAATCTCCAAAATTTATCATATATATATATTATATATATATATATATATATATATATATATATATATATATATATATATATATATATATATATATATATATATATATATATATATAATGTTACTACTACTACTACTACTACTACTACTGTGAAAGACCTAAGGGTTTCGCCCTTACCAAAGGGCTCATCAGGTGGGTTTGGCCATCTCATTTTTTCAGGTTTGGTTCCCACGACCCTCTTCCCCTCCTTTCTTTCTTTTTATATTTTTCTGCTCTCCTGTTTTTTTTTTTATTTTGGGGGGGATTTTTTTTTAACTTTTAGTTTTTTTTCTAGTTTTTTCTGGTTTTTTTTAATTCATTGTACTTTATTGGATTTTTTAAATTTTATAAGTTTTTTCTTGGGATATTTATACTTTTTAATATTTTTTTTATCATTTATTTTTAGATTTTTTAGCCTTTACAATTTTTTGGGATTTACAAGTTTTTTTTTTTTTTTTTTTTTTTTTTTTTTTACAGTAGAGAAACTCTCTTGGGCCATCTTATAAGGACTTGACTGCATAGTAGAAAAAGCCGAGCTAGTTCCCTCTGCATAGCCGGTCTTCTAGGTTATTCCCCCAGAACCACCCGAAGGTTAGTGTCCGAAAGAATAGACCTAGATATCCGACCTTTTGTTCACCTGACGAAGCCCCTGTACGACCCCACCAGGGAACACAGCATACTAGAAGCAGCTCAGCTATTCCTTTCTGCAAAGCCAGCCTTGTAAGCTGGTCCAAGCATCCTCCAAGCAAGACGCGTCAGATTTACACCCTCCTTCTGTTCCTCTGGAACTGATTCCTGGGAATGTGCCTCTTGGACTGTTTTTCAACATGTTGCTTCTTTCGGTTCTTGGCCTTTGTGTCCTTCTTGCCGGTCTTCGTAGGTCCTGGATTTTGTCTTTTAGGCTTTTGACGACCCTGGAATCCTCTGCGGGGCATTCCTTTAGCACGATCTTGTTTCGGCAGATGATGACCTTTGCCTTTGCAGGGACCGCCTTCGATTTCTTCATCCTCTTTTTCTGTATTTTCATCCACTTCCTCGGATATTTCTTCATCCTCCGATTCTTCTTCTTCGTCTGAGTTTTCTTCCTCTGATTCTGATTCTTTCTCTGATTCCTCATCACTTACTGAATCTTCCTCTTCCTCTGATTCTTCCATTTCGTCAGGCAGGAAACTAAATTGGTTTTGTACGGAAATGCCCGAAAATTCTTCCTCCATTTCGCTTTCAGAAGAATCCGAGTTTTCCTCCTCTTCTGAATCTTCAGTATTTTGTACCAATTCGTCCTCATCATCTGAATCTTCAGTAATTTGTTCTGATTCTTCCTCCTCCTCTGATTCTTCTTCCTCTACCTCTGATTCTTCTTCTTCCTCTGATTCTTCTTCCTCTACCTCTGATTCTTCTTCTTCCTCTGATTCTTCTTCTTCTTCCTCTGATTCTTCTTCCTCTACCTCTGATTCTTCTTCTTCCTCTGATTCTTCTTTCTCTACCTCTGATTCTTCATCCTCTTCCTCTGATTCTTCCATTTCATCAGGCAAGAAACGAAATCGGTTTTGTACGGAAATGCCAAAAAATTCTTCCTCCATTTCGCTCTCAGAAGAATCCGAATTTTCCTTCTCTTCTGAATCTTCAGTATTTTGTACTAATTCATCCTCATCATCTGAATCTTCAGTAATTTGTTCTGATTCTTCCTCTTCCTCTGATTCTTCTTCCTCTACCTCTGATTCTTCATCCTCATCCTCTGATTCTTCTTCCTCTACCTCTGATTCTTCATCCTCTTCCTCTGATTCTTCCATTTCGTCAGGCAAGACACTAAATCGGTTGTGGACGGAAAGGCCAGAAAATTCTTCCTCCATTTCGCTCTCAGAAGAATCCGAATTTTCCTCCTCTTCTGAATCTTCATTATTTTGTACCAATTCCGCCTCATCATCTGAATCTTCAGTAATTTGTTCTGATTCTTCCTCTTCCTCTGATTCTTCTTCCTCTTCCTCTACTTCTGATTCTTCATCCTCTTCCTCTGATTCTTCTATTTCATCAGGCAAGAAACTAGATCTGTTTTGGACGGAAATGCCCAAAAAGTCTTTCCCCATTTCGCTCTCAGAAGAATCCGAGTTTTCATTCTCTTCTGAATCTTCAGTATTTTGAACTGATTCTTCCTCCTTTTCTGAATCTTCATCCGCTTCCACTGAATCTCCCATTTCGTCAGGCAAGAAACTAAATTGGTTTTGAACGGATGAGCCCAAAATGTCCTCCTCCTTTACGCTCTCGGAAGAATCCGAATTTTCGTCTTTTTCTGAAGATTCTTCAATTACTATTTCCACAGTTTCATTATCTTCTTCTGGTTCATTATCCTCCGATGCTTCCATAATTTCTACTTCATTATTTCCTTGCAATTCTTCACTATTTTTTGTTTCAGAAAATTCAATTTCTTCTTCACTTGGCGTGTCTTCAAATACGATCTCCAAAGAGTCAGAGTTTTCTTTTGTCTTCTCCTCTGATCTATAAGCGTCACAGGTTTCTTCAATATCGTTAGCTCCTCCTGTTGGGCATTTGCTCTTTTTTCTTCTTTCTTAGAAGACATAACACACATCGCAATGATTGCTCCTCCAAGGAAAGACAACCCGCAGCACCTGCCAACATAAGGTTACTAACCGCTCCATTTTCGAGTATACAGAAAGGTTTTTTCTGTATTCAAATCTGGAAGCAGTTTGGTAGTATCCAATAGGATTTCAGCTTTTCGTTGAATTGGTCGATTTGAGTCTTCAATCCAGTTGCGGTCATTTCGCATTGTTCAGCTTCTTCAAAGGCGTTCTTTATCCTTCCAAAAAATGGTAGGAAATTTATCGCTCTTCGTAGAAGTGAAGTCTGCGAGCCATTAGTTC
>NC_090735.1:61440518-61515518 GCF_036898095.1 Palaemon carinicauda
GACCATAACCTTAAAAATTGCTTAGCAACAAATAACCGGATTTCTTTATAGCAGCACAGCAGTTAATAAGCGGAGATTAATTTGTTTGCATATACACTGTTAAAAATAATAATAATAATAATAATAAAATAAACGGAAATCCTCCGTAAAAATAGTGTTCTCAACCGTATTTAAGTAAAATACAGGCGACCATAATTTTACCTTACTTTGGTATTATTTTTAACGGGTTGGTGACCGTAATATCGCTCCTTTTACCGTATTAAAACGGTAAAAATCCTGGGATAAATGTTGCCAGACATTTACCGTTTTTTAACGCAAATTTTTAACAGTGTAGCTAACGTAAGATTTTGACGTACACTGTGGCTGTTTTTAGAATACTGACTATAACGATCGCTCATTTCTTTTATGGAATATTTTATCCCCATGTGTTTTGTAGGTTTTATCTCACCTCTTGTGATGGAAATGGACTATCTTAAATGTTATCCAGCAAAAACAATTTTTTTTTATCAACATCAAGTATTAACTATACTCTTAGACTACTTAACAACGCGGACTCCTATGTATGTTTTGATTGTTTGAAGGCGCATGACTCTGAATAAAAGTAACGTTTAGTTTCTCATGTTTTGAAATCAGAAATATATTCTGTCTTGTGTTTCTTATCATGGAGTCTCCTAATCAAGTTTCAGTGCGCAGTAATTTTGTTATCCATGTAGGCCCTACTGTACATTCATCAAATTTTAACGTTAATTCAAGTTTACATTTCCATATAATTAAACGAGTGAATTTCTAGCTTTAAGGTTTAGAATCAAATCTCGATTTATCAAATTGAACATTTTTTTTCTTAGATGTTTTCATCTTTTAAATTGATTTTTTATGAGCGGTTTATTGGGCTGTAGTTCAATTTATTAACGAAAGATTCTTATTGTACAACCTTCAACCAACATCACACTGACATGACTGGCTTTTTCTGAATTTTCCTGTTTCTAAAATTAATTCTGTTATTTTGAAACTTATCCCAGTAAAGAACGTCTTTTCGGGAAACTAATATTTTAAATAGGTAGATTTTTGTTCATATGGCTAAATTATGCCTTTTTAAATATCTATATAGATGAATTGATAGTTTGTACAGTGTATATGCTGTAAATTATACCAGGAGTCAGAACCCTATTGCAGGGAAAAGGTGAGTCTTGGAAATGTGTATATATATATATATATATATATATATTCGATATATAGTATATATATATATATATGATACATATATATGTACTGGATTCTCTTAACGACCTCGGGATCAGAGCCCCAGGCGAAATCACACAAAGACAAGAGCTTGGCTCCGGCCGGGAATCGAACCCTGGTCGGCAAGCTTGTATAGACAGTGACTAAGCCACTTGGCCACGAAGAAAAATAAAAGTCAATGACAATTCTTCTGTACTTGTACCTGTCGAATTCAGGTATTTTGTACTTAGAATTGAAATTAACCCATCTTCACCATCGTAGCTAATTGGTAGTTTGTTACTTGGCATTCAATTAATGATAAATTTTGCACATTTTTACGTGTTTTTCATATTCAAATAAGCCATATATATTTTTGATACATTAATGTCTGGATTCTCTTAACGACCTCGGGATCAGAGCCCCAGGCGAAATCACACAAAGACAAGAGCTTGGCTCCGGCCGGGAATCGAACCCTGGTCGGCAAGCTTGTATAGACAGTGACTAAGCCACTGGGCCACGAAGAAAGATAAAAGTCAATGACAATTCTTCTGTACTTATACCTGTCGAATTCAGGTATTTTGTACTTGGAATTGAAATCAACCCATCTTCACCATCGTAGCTAATTGGTAGTTTGTTAAAATACCTGAATTCGACAGGTATAAGTACAGAAGAATTGTCATTGACTTTTATCTTTCTTCTTGGCCAAGTGGCTTAGTCACTGTCTATACAAGCTTGCCAACCAGGGTTCGATTCCCGGCCGGAGCCAAGCTCTTGTCTTTGTGTGATTTCGCCTGGTGTTCTGATCCCGAGGTCTTTAAGAGAATCCAGATATTAATGAATCAAAAATATATATGGCTTATTGGGATATATATATATATATATATATATATATATATATATATATATATATATATATATATATATATATATATATATATACTGTATATCATCATCATTAAAGTAATTTCGTTTTCTATTTTTAAAGTAGTTAAATTTTTTGTCTTATCTTTTTGTGGAAACGTGTAATCTCACAACATGGGGCTGAGGAGTTATTGTGAAATTATATATATATATATATATATATGTATGTATGTATGTATGTATGTATGTATGTATGTATGTATATATATATATATATATATATATATATTATATATATATATATATATATATATATATATATATACATATATATATATAATTAATATATATATACATATATAGAATATATATTTAAATACATATATATAAAGTAAATATATATATATATATATATATATATGTATGTATGTATGTATGTATGTATGTATGTATATACACACACTTTCATGTGCATACATATTCATGCATACATACACACACACACACACACACACATATATATATATATATATATATGTATGTATGTATAGTATTTATTTGTATGTGTCTATACAACGTTTGTTCCATTGTTAACTATGATATCCCATCATTTCATTTTACATTTCTTCTCTCGCATCCCACATGGAAAACCAACCTGTAAATTTTGCTAATCATAGATCTAGAATTTATAGCATTCAATATATTTCATTGCGAAGTGAATTCCACTTCGAGCAGACTCTGTCAGAGACAAAAGGGCTTTGCGTCTCTGAAGGTGTCAGTTCTTTTCATTTATTCCAGCGTTAAGAGAATTTCCTTCTGAAGCAATATTGTAGCGCCTTTCTCATGGCTCTTTAGGATTCAATTAATGCAGGAGGAAAGTTCTCTCTCTCGTGATGTCTCAGGAATCCCAGTGTTGCTTCATATATTATTATTATTATTATTTATTATTATTATTATTATTATTATTATTATTATTATTATTATTATTATTATTATTATTATTATTACTTGCTTAGCTACAACCTTAGTTGAGAAAGGAGGATGCTATAAGCCCGGGAAAATTTCCCAGTGAGGAAAGGAAACAAGGAAAAATAAAATATCTTAAGAACATTAACAACATTAAAATGAATATTATTATTATTATTATTATTATTATTATTATTATTATTATTATTATTATTATTATTATTACTATTATTATTATTATTACTTGCTTAGCTACAACCCTAGTTGGAAAAGCAGGATGTTGTAAGCCCAGGGCCCCCAACAGGCAAAATTTTCCAGTGAGGAAAGGAAACAAGGAAAAATGAAATATCTTAAGAACATTAACATTATTATTATTATTATTATTATTATTATTATTATTATTATTATTATTATTATTATTATTATTGTTGTTGTTGTTGTTGTTGTTGTTGTTTTTGTTAATATTATTATTATTGTTATTATTATTATTATTATTATTATTATTATTATTATTATTATTACTTGCTAAGCTACAACCTTAGTTGGAAAACCAGAATGCTTTAAGCCCAGGGGCTCGAACATTGAAAATAGCCCAGTAAGGAAAGGATACAAGGAAAAATAACATATTTTAAGAACAGTAACATTATTAAAATAATAATAATAATAATCATTATTATTATTATTATTATTTTCATCATCATTATTGTTATTATTACTTGCTTAGCTACAAACCTAGTTGAAAAAGCAGGATACCATAAGCCCTGGGGCTCCAACAGGGAAAATAGCCCAATGAGGAATGGAAACAAGGAAAAATAAAATGTCTGAAGAACAGTAACATCACTAAAATAAACTATAAAAACTTTAACAAAACAACAGGAAGAGAAATAAGAGAGAATAGTGTGCCCAAGTGTACTCTCAAACAAGCGAACTGGTAATTAAATTCAAAGGTTTAAAGATCACTCATGAATGGCAGAGGCAATGGACAGTGACAGTGCCCCTGAGACTGACCATATACAGATTTGATCAGCGCCCAAGCCTCCTCTCCACCCAAGTTAGGGCCAAGGGTGGCGAGGCATTGGCTGTTGGTGACTCAACAGGTAGACCTATAATCTCCCTGAAACCCCCCATCATTATCTCATAACTGGTCCTCCAATTACATCAGGATTTCTAAGAAGCTTCCAAGACATACCTCTCGCATGTAATTGTTCCAGTCAACCGTTGTGTTTTTATTCATTCCAAGTTCTCTCTCGCATTATTTGATTGAAGTCAGCTCATACGCCCATGAATAAAGGAAAAGAATTATATCCTAATAAGGCAGCCTTGAAATAACAAGCCAATTATTCGTTCGTACTCCTTTTTCTTCTACAGTCCCTTTTAGAACAACGCCACCCATTCATGTTTCCTCTTCCAAAACCTAGCTTCATTGAGTGCCCATTTGCACATTTTCACTGTTGGAGCCCTTGGGCTCATAGCATCTTGCTTTACCATCTAGGGTTGTAGCTAGGCTAGTAATAAAAATAAAAATAACAATGCATAATTCCAGTCTCTTTTAACCATTTTATGCATTTCTCTTCGTTGTCAAGTTTTCGAATGATTATCTTTAAATTATCCATTTGTGAGCTTGTTTTATCTGAAAAAGAAAAATAGAAAAACTGTTCATAAATGAAATATTAAAAAATGTTGAAAAAAATAATAATGTTAATATCACGAAATTAGTGGTGGGGTAATAACAGGAAAGTACCAAATGTATTTATCTATCATTCTTTGGAAGGGTTGGGGGGAGGGGAAGCAATTGCCTCCATCTTCAAGTATGTCGACTCACCTGAAGTGGGAGACAGTTGGTCCCGATAATCTTGGGAGGAATAGTGATAAATGTATTCCCCTCAGTAAACCTGTCTGAAATATTGAGACCCTTGACATGATAATTTTATATATACATATATATATATATATATATATAAATATATATACTGTATATATATATATATATATATACTGTATACATATATATACTGTATATATATATATATATATACATATATATATATATATATGATAAATTTTGCAGATTTAGACATGATTTTCATAAAAAAAACATATTTTTTTGATACATTATAGTCTGGATTCTCTTAACGACCTCGGGATCAGAGCCCCAGGTGAAATCACACAAAGACAAGAGCTTGTGACCAGCCGGGAGTCGAACCCTTCTTCGTGGCCAAGCGGTAAGTCACTGTCTATACAAGCTTCCCGGACCAAGATTCGACTTCCGGCCAGTCACAAGCTTTTGTCTTTGTGTGATTTCGCCTGGTGCTCTGATCCCGAGGTCGTTAAGAGAATCCAGACATTAATGTATCAAAAATGTATGGCTTATTTGAATAGGAAAATCACGTCTAAATCTCCAAAATTTATCATATATATATATATATATATATATATATAATGTTACTACTACTACTACTACTACTACTACTGTGAAAGACCTAAGGGTTTCGCCCTTACCAAAGGGCTCATCAGGTGGGTTTGGCCATCTCATTTTTTCAGGTTTGGTTCCCACGACCCTCTTCCCCTCCTTTCTTTCTTTTTATATTTTTCTGCTCTCCTGTTTTTTTTTTTATTTTGGGGGGGATTTTTTTTTAACTTTTAGTTTTTTTTCTAGTTTTTTCTGGTTTTTTTTAATTCATTGTACTTTATTGGATTTTTTAAATTTTATAAGTTTTTTCTTGGGATATTTATACTTTTTAATATTTTTTTTATCATTTATTTTTAGATTTTTTAGCCTTTACAATTTTTTGGGATTTACAAGTTTTTTTTTTTTTTTTTTTTTTTTTTTTACAGTAGAGAAACTCTCTTGGGCCATCTTATAAGGACTTGACTGCATAGTAGAAAAAGCCGAGCTAGTTCCCTCTGCATAGCCGGTCTTCTAGGTTATTCCCCCAGAACCACCCGAAGGTTAGTGTCCGAAAGAATAGACCTAGATATCCGACCTTTTGTTCACCTGACGAAGCCCCTGTACGACCCCACCAGGGAACACAGCATACTAGAAGCAGCTCAGCTATTCCTTTCTGCAAAGCCAGCCTTGTAAGCTGGTCCAAGCATCCTCCAAGCAAGACGCGTCAGATTTACACCCTCCTTCTGTTCCTCTGGAACTGATTCCTGGGAATGTGCCTCTTGGACTGTTTTTCAACATGTTGCTTCTTTCGGTTCTTGGCCTTTGTGTCCTTCTTGCCGGTCTTCGTAGGTCCTGGATTTTGTCTTTTAGGCTTTTGACGACCCTGGAATCCTCTGCGGGGCATTCCTTTAGCACGATCTTGTTTCGGCAGATGATGACCTTTGCCTTTGCAGGGACCGCCTTCGATTTCTTCATCCTCTTTTTCTGTATTTTCATCCACTTCCTCGGATATTTCTTCATCCTCCGATTCTTCTTCTTCGTCTGAGTTTTCTTCCTCTGATTCTGATTCTTTCTCTGATTCCTCATCACTTACTGAATCTTCCTCTTCCTCTGATTCTTCCATTTCGTCAGGCAGGAAACTAAATTGGTTTTGTACGGAAATGCCCGAAAATTCTTCCTCCATTTCGCTTTCAGAAGAATCCGAGTTTTCCTCCTCTTCTGAATCTTCAGTATTTTGTACCAATTCGTCCTCATCATCTGAATCTTCAGTAATTTGTTCTGATTCTTCCTCCTCCTCTGATTCTTCTTCCTCTACCTCTGATTCTTCTTCTTCCTCTGATTCTTCTTCCTCTACCTCTGATTCTTCTTCTTCCTCTGATTCTTCTTCTTCTTCCTCTGATTCTTCTTCCTCTACCTCTGATTCTTCTTCTTCCTCTGATTCTTCTTTCTCTACCTCTGATTCTTCATCCTCTTCCTCTGATTCTTCCATTTCATCAGGCAAGAAACGAAATCGGTTTTGTACGGAAATGCCAAAAAATTCTTCCTCCATTTCGCTCTCAGAAGAATCCGAATTTTCCTTCTCTTCTGAATCTTCAGTATTTTGTACTAATTCATCCTCATCATCTGAATCTTCAGTAATTTGTTCTGATTCTTCCTCTTCCTCTGATTCTTCTTCCTCTACCTCTGATTCTTCATCCTCATCCTCTGATTCTTCTTCCTCTACCTCTGATTCTTCATCCTCTTCCTCTGATTCTTCCATTTCGTCAGGCAAGACACTAAATCGGTTGTGGACGGAAAGGCCAGAAAATTCTTCCTCCAAATTTCGCTCTCAGAAGAATCCGAATTTTCCTCCTCTTCTGAATCTTCATTATTTTGTACCAATTCCGCCTCATCATCTGAATCTTCAGTAATTTGTTCTGATTCTTCCTCTTCCTCTGATTCTTCTTCCTCTTCCTCTACTTCTGATTCTTCATCCTCTTCCTCTGATTCTTCTATTTCATCAGGCAAGAAACTAGATCTGTTTTGGACGGAAATGCCCAAAAAGTCTTTCCCCATTTCGCTCTCAGAAGAATCCGAGTTTTCATTCTCTTCTGAATCTTCAGTATTTTGAACTGATTCTTCCTCCTTTTCTGAATCTTCATCCGCTTCCACTGAATCTCCCATTTCGTCAGGCAAGAAACTAAATTGGTTTTGAACGGATGAGCCCAAAATGTCCTCCTCCTTTACGCTCTCGGAAGAATCCGAATTTTCGTCTTTTTCTGAAGATTCTTCAATTACTATTTCCACAGTTTCATTATCTTCTTCTGGTTCATTATCCTCCGATGCTTCCATAATTTCTACTTCATTATTTCCTTGCAATTCTTCACTATTTTTTTGTTTCAGAAAATTCAATTTCTTCTTCACTTGGCGTGTCTTCAAATACGATCTCCAAAGAGTCAGAGTTTTCTTTTGTCTTCTCCTCTGATCTATAAGCGTCACAGGTTTCTTCAATATCGTTAGCTTCCTCCTGTTGGGCATTTGCTCTTTTTTCTTCTTTCTTAGAAGACATAACACACATCGCAATGATTGCTCCTCCAAGGAAAAGACAACCCGCAGCACCTGCCAACATAAGGTTACTAACCGCTCCATTTTCGAGTATACAGAAAGGTTTTTCTGTATTCAAATCTGGAAGCAGTTTTGGTAGTATCCAATAGGATTTCAGCTTTTCGTTGAATTGGTCGATTTGAGTCTTCAATCCAGTTGCGGTCATTTCGCATTGTTCAGCTTCTTCAAAGGCGTTCTTTATCCTTCCAAAAAATGGTAGGAAATTTATCGCTCTTCGTAGAAGTGAAGTCTGCGAGCCATTAGTTCCAACTCCTCCTCCAAAACAGTTCTCCAAGCGCGGCACCTCTGGTAGAATCCACGAGAATAGCTTGAAGGTCCAAGATTCTTGGAAAGTGTTCAACTTTCCGTTGAGATATAACAGGTAATCTTCACAAAGAGAGCTTCGTTCCTGAAGAACTCTCTCTCCGTGAGCCAAGTAGAGTCCTCCGAAAAGGGCTCCGACGATTAACAAAAACATTCCAAAGCTGGATGTAAGCACTTTTGATAATGTGGGATGCATTCTCAAAGTATATACCGGCTTCTTCATCTCGTATTAGCTATATTTTGAAAAAAATCGATAAATGACAAGGAGACGGCTCCGAAAGATTTTGAAGAGAGAGAGAGAGAGAGAGAGAGAGAGAGAGAGAGAGAGAGATACTGAAGACATCTAGACCTTTAAAACGGGTTGAAACCTGCTCTCCGAGTTCCCTAAAGAGACCACGTTTTCAAAGTCTTTCGGAGCCGTCTGCTCTCTCTCTCTCTCTCTCTCTCTCTCTCTCTCTCTCAATTGTTCTTGTTTTTGCATGTTCATTATTCATTCCATATGTTAAAAGCAGTATTTCTCTCTCTCTCTCTCTCTCTCTCTCTCTCTCTCTCTCTTAATTAATATTTCTTGCCTTTGCTCATAGATTGGTGAAAAGTTACCTTCTTTTCTTTATATAAAAAATAGTCTCTCTCTCTCTCTCTCTCTCTCTCTCTCTCATGCTTGTTTTTGCTCAGCCATTGTTCATTCTATATGTAACAAGTAATCTCTCTCTCTCTCTCTCTCTCTCTCTCTGTGTGTGTGTATATATATATATAAAAAATTTATATATATATATATATATATACATACATATATATATATATATATATATATTATAATCCTTATCCGTAGACAATGTTCTGCAGAAATAAAACCTCAAGACATGCCCGTCCACGCGCGTTTGTTTATGGTCTTATTATGCATTTTTCTTTTACAGCTCGTCAATCCATTGTCTTCTCTTCATTCCCCTTTAGATATGTATGTACTGTATATATAACGTGTATATGCCTCTCTCTCTCTCTCTCTCTCTCTCTCTCTCTCTCTCTCGCTTTAGGCTCCTTGACCTTTGGCATTGTGATACTGTAACCTACATTTGCATAATAATCCTCTCTCTCTCTCTCTCTCTCTCTCTCTCTCTCTCGTACTGTCTTGTGAATCTATTTTGACATCCATTTTATTACAAATGATTTTTCATGGAATGAATATATAGAATGAAGGTAGTGTATTACATTAATAATTAATGTATTGTAATAGGTATTCAATTATTGCATTATATTGTATTGTAAATACAAAGGAGTCTTTGTTGTGAATATATTGTTAATATGCAGCGAATGTAGAGGTTATTGTATTGATTGGGGTTCCTCTACTAAAGCGAGTTGAAATGAAGAGGAGGGTATTATTGATGACTGACATGTGAAGACTCAACTCATCTTTGTAGTATATAAAAGAAAAATATTGAATATTAATTATTATTATCATTACTTGCTAAGCTACAACCCTACTTGAAAAAGCAGAAGGCTATAAGCCCAGGGGCTCCAACAAGGAAAATAGCCCAGTGCGGAAAGGAAAGAAGGAAAAATAAAATATCTTTAGAAGAGTAACATCAAAATAAATATCTCATATAAACAATGAAAAATAACATACTGATGAGGATAAACTACAATAGATATTGAGGTGAAGATAGTTAATCCTTATCAAATCTATTTTAATTATGAAGTTGTTGTTTATCTTGTTCAAAAATACAATAATATGAAGCTAGTTTTACTACTCAAGAAATATGATTTAGTTTTACCTTGTCAGGTGTGAAGCCGGTTAGAAAAACAAACATATGGTTGAGACTGTCTCAGGGTAAGAAGTATATGGCAATAAGGAGCGGGTGTTGTCGTAGGGGGCATAACCAACTCTTCACTGTTCCCCTAGATCTTTAGATTGAGGTTTATTTCCTAACAAGAAGGCTTTCTTAATAATACCGGGATAGGGGGAAAGTGTTTCTTGAAGCGGAAGGAAGCAAGACGCAATCATTTTACTCTACAGGACTTCGGGAAGGTTAAAGGAACTGAAAACAGCCCACTTTCTTTATAAGATTCAACGTGACAAGGCGCGCAGAAAGGGGAGACTTGTGTGACAATGCGCGCAGAAAGGGGTGACTCGTATGACAAGGCGCGCAGAAAGGGGCGATTCGTGTGACAAGGCGCGCAGAAAGGGAGGCTCATTGTAGGGTAAGGGGACATACCGGTAATCCGGGTGATTCAGATCCAAAAATATTTGGAAGACACGAAGAATTCGACTTCTCAGAAGAATTAAAATAAAGAATAGTTGAAATCTTCAAAGCGGTCTAATAGACTTTTCAGGGGGTTTATTAAAGGCACAGGAAAGGAAGGAATAGATCTTCTCCCCTTTTGATGTTTTTCTATCTTCCTTCCTCTGTCCCTCTCATCCTTAGGTAAATAGAAATAAAGGCTTTTGAAGGTGTCGCTTTGGCCCGCCCTTCAGAGCTCTTCGTGTCCTTCTTTCTTCGCCCCATATCCTAAGGAAGGAGGATGATTCCACGTGGTCCTCTAAAGGGAAGAGGGGGCTGTCCTCCTCCCGCGGGAGTCTTTGAGAAATGAGATTTTTCGTTACTAAATCCGCCAATGGAACCGAAAGGATACATGTACAAGGGGAAAGGATTGGGTGTTTGTCAAAAGGAACTTTGAAAGGGAGAATAGGCAGTTTAAATCTGAGAGCTGAATATTTGTTTAAAAAACCTCTCTCTCTCTCTCTCTCTCTCTCTCTCTCTTGTGGGATAAAGAACATGTCTCCAGATATATATATATATATATATATGTATATATATATATTAATTATATATATATATATATATATATATTAATTATATATATATATATATATATATCCGATCACGCTAGCTCTCTCTCCGTCCCTGGTGTAGGGGGGAAAGGGAGTAGTCATATCCTGGTGAGACGTGGGTGCGTGTGTTTGGATATATATCTGAATATTTAGCCGTCGATTTTGACGAGTTGCGTATACTAGTGTATATATACAGTATATATATATATATATATATATACTGTATATATACATTTATATATGTATGTATATATATATATATATATATATGGGGGGAAAATAGGAAATGTTTATTATTATTGTTATCATTATAGTACAAGAGGAAGGCCAAGGTTTGGGTGGATGGATGGTGTGAAGAAAGCTCTGGGTGATAGGAGGATAGATGTGAGAGAGGCAAGAGAGCGTGCTAGAAATAGGAATGAATGGCGAGCGATTGTGACGCAGTTCCGGTAGGCCCTGCTGCTTCCTCCGGTGCCTTAGATGACCGCGGAGGTAGCAGCAGTAGGGGACTCAGCAGTATGAAGCTTCATCTGTGGTGGAAATGTGGGAGGTTGGGCTGTGGCACCATAGCAGTACCAGCTGAACTCGGCTGAGTCCCTGGTTAGGCTGGAGGAACGTAGAGAGTAGAGGTCCCCTTTTTTTTTGTTTTGTTTCTTGTTGTTGTCGGCTACCCCCCAAAAATTGGGGGAAATGCCTTTGGTATATGGATGGATTATTATAGAAATAATAAGACGGGCCATGCTATCAAGAATACTTCGAAGCACTACCAAAAGCAATTTAGAGGTATGTGCCCGGCCAGCCAGCCAAACCAGCGAGCCAGCCAGCCTTCGACGACCCGTAACCACAATAAACATTTATTTAGTTAATGTAACGTGACTGGGCCGAGCGCCCTCTTGTAAACAAACCTGCCAGGCTGGGTTAAGAGCCCTCTTTCTTTTATCGGGCGTCCGTTTGTTTGTATTGAGAAAGTGATTGAGGAAGAGTTACAATTAACAGTTGCTGAAGTCGTTTCATTCTTGTGATTTTTTTTTTTTTTTTCGAATGTTGGATGTAGTGGCTTCCGTCGGAGAGTCTTAACCGCAGCTACTTTCAACTTACAAGCTGTAGGAATGGGTGGCGTTTGAGGAAGGTATGAGAGAGAGAGAGAGAGAGAGAGAGAGAGAGAGATCTTCAAATTGTATTTGTCAGTGTTTCTATTTCCATTACAATTTGGTATTTCAATCTATACTGTGTAAAGCTTTCGTGTGTGTGTCTGATAAAGAGAGAGAGAGAGAGAGAGAGAGAGAGAGAGAGAGATCTTCAAATTGTATTTGTCAGTGTTTCGATTTCTATTACAAATTGGTATTTCAATCTAATCTCTGTAAAGCATTCCTATGAGAGAGAGAGAGAGAGAGAGAGAGAGAGAGAGAGATCTTCAAATTGTATTTGTCAGTGTTTCGATTTCTATTACAAATTGGTATTTCAATCTAATCTCTGTAAAGCATTCCTGTGTGTGTGAGAGAGAGAGAGAGAGAGAGAGAGAGAGAGAGATCTTCAAATTGTATTTGTCAGTGTTTCGATTTCTATTACAAATTGGTATTTCAATCTAATCTCTGTAAAGCATTCCTGTGTGTGTGAGAGAGAGAGAGAGAGAGAGAGAGAGAGATCTTCAAATTGTATTTGTCAGTGTTTCGATTTCTATTACAAATTGGTATTTCAATCTAATATCTGTAAAGCATTCCTATGAGAGAGAGAGAGAGAGAGAGAGAGAGAGAGAGATGATTTCAAATTGTATTTGTCAGTGTTTCTATTTCCATTACAATTTGGTATTTCAATCTATACTGTGTAAAGCTTTCGTGTGTGTGTATGATAAAGAGAGAGAGAGAGAGAGAGAGAGAGAGAGAGAGAGATCTTCAAATTGTATTTGCCAGTGTTTCGATTTCTATTACAAATTGGTATTTCAATCTAATCTCTGTAAAGCATTCCTGTGTGTGTGTGTGTGTGTGAGAGAGAGAGAGAGAGAGAGAGAGAGAGAGAGATCTTCAAATTGTATTTGTCAGTGTTTCGATTTCTATTACAAATTGGTATTTCAATCTAATCTCTGTAAAGCATTCCTGTGTGTGTGTGTGTGAGAGAGAGAGAGAGAGAGAGAGAGAGAGAGAGATCTTCAAATTGTATTTGTCAGTGTTTCGATTTCTATTACAAATTGGTATTTCAATCTAATCTCTGTAAAGCATTCCTGAGAGAGAGAGAGAGAGAGAGAGAGAGAGAGAGAAAGAGATATCTCTCTCTCTCTCTCTCTCTCTCTCTCTCTCTCTAATATATATATATATATATTATATAGGCTATATATGTGTGTGTGTATGTGTGTGTGCAAATAAGAGGAAACAATCTCTCTCTCTCTCTCTCTCTCTCTCTCTCTCTCACTCTCTCTAGGCAAAGGGTAACTGAGATTATGTATACAGTGAAATAAGGTAACCTAATGACTTTTGGAACAAAGAAAGACGCTCATAGAATTCAATTTCTGGCAACACTGATCAACGCGACTGTGTTCTGGTAACACGCAAACATGGATCCCAAAAACTGCATTTCATGTTTTTTCTTTGCCAATTCCCCTGTGTTCTTACATCTTTCCTTTACGCCAGTGCTGTTCTCCTTCAAAAACAGGATGTTATGAAAAATCGAATCGTTGAAAGCATCTGTGATTGCAAGTGATTGATTACTCGCACATACAGCAACACTTCATGTTACGTAACCTTGGGCAGCTTATCCGGACTTGTAGGGAAGGGAAGGTGATGGTAATACTATTTTATTTACTGACATAGAATTTATATATATACATATATATATATATATATATATATGTGTGTGTGTGTGTGTGTGTGTGTATACATGTGTGTATACATGTGTATACACACACACACACACACACATATATATATATATATATATATATTAGTTAGTCAGTCCATCGTCTTCTCTTCCTGTCCCTGCTATTTATTTTTCTTTTTTTTTGCAATCTCTTGGGACCCTTTCTTTTATTACTAATGTCAATCTATCATAAGTCATTCTCATTATATGTCCTGCCCATGTCTAATTCATTTTCTTTCATGATATTAGAAAATCCTCTACTTAACTTTGCTCTTGTATCCATGATCCTCTTTTTCTGTCTCTTGATGCCATTCCTATCTATATATCTATATTCTTTTCATAGCTCTTTGAGTTGTAACTAGCATATGTTCTAAGGTTTTTGTAAGGCTCCAAGTTCTTGATGTGTAAGTTAAAATTGGTAGGACCATTTAATTAAATACTTTTCTTTTAGTAATGATAATAATAATAACAATATAATGATAATAGTGATAACAATTATATCTATAAATATACCGGTAAATATGCATACATATATTTATAGGAATAAGCAAATGGAAAAATTTTGACATGTATTTTATAAACATTACTTGTATCAGCCATGTTTAAGACATATACATAATTCATTATTGGCTAAATAACATTTTACTGACTCGGTACCATTATAAATTACCTTATATCGTAGGCTTTCATTACACAAATATTTGTTTTAATCATTTTAAAAATATAATAGAAATAAAACTATTTAATTAGTCATCACTAAAGAATTCTTTACGACTTCCTCCCGTGATGATAACGAAATTTTTATTATTATTGATTATTATTATTATTATTATTATTATTATTATTATTATTATTATTATTATTATTTCAATTTCCAACAAAAAAATAAAAGAAAACCAATAGGAAAATTACTATAAGAATAACTAAATATTGATCTAACCACAAAATCTAATTAACCAATTGTCCAATGAACTAACCATTCAATTTCTAAAGATAAAGGCCTAAATACAATGCTTTTACTCTACAGATTTAAACAAACATGAGCAAAGGAACCGTAGTCTTGGCCTACTCCGGAGGCTTAGATACATCTTGTATCCTAGTATGGCTTCGGGAACAAGGATACCAAGTTGTAGCCTATATGGTAAGTATTCCTGTCATGTAAATTATAAGTAACTTATTACTTTACAGCAGAACATAAAGTGATCATCCTTAGGTCAGATTATTGCCTGCATAGTTAAAATTTTTCTCAAATGTACAATAAGTTATAACTTTACGAAAACATAATGTTCTCAGTCTGTGAATAATGACCTTTTCAAAGGGGTATTTCACACATCCTCCCACCACGATTAGTATCATACTATCATTTATTGTGATCTCAAGGAGTAATGGTATCATCATCATCTCCTACGCCAAGGGCCTCGGTTAGATTTCGCCAGACGTCTCTAAGTGGGCTTTTAAATCAATACTTCTCCATTCATCATCTCCCGTTTCACGCTTCATAGCTCTCAGCCATGTAAGCCTGGGTCTTCTAACTCTTCTAGTGCCTTCTGGAGCCCAATGAAATGTTTGGTGAACTAATCTTTGATGGGGAGTGTATAATACACCTGTGCAATTAAATGGATTGATTAGTATTCTATTACCATTTTACAGTTTATTAATCTTGGACCCTTTTACTTAATTGGAAATTTTTAGTAACCCCTTACACAGATGTTCATTGTTCAATTATATAAATCTTACGAAATTTACGACTCAATACATAATCTTTCCTCTATTGTGCTGTACATAGAAGTGTCTCTCATATAACAAGAAATGTGTATTAAGCGCACATTATACCTGCAAAGTACTCCTATACGACGCTATACATCGGAAGTACACACTCCGTGAAGTACACAGAGCGGACCATCTTGTTATATATTACGTATGGTAACCCCAGTGTATACTTGGCGTAGGTAATTGCAAGTATTACTTTATTCTGCTTACTTACATCTTTTTTTAAATGAATGCACAATACGATACGTGATGAGCAATACCTCTACTTTAATGTGTATGGTAATCTTGTGGCCGCAGAAAAAAATGCTTAGGCATTATGCAGTATTTACTGAGTAATCCTGTGCTATTCCGAACACTAAATGATCTTACAGTAAACTATACATTGAAAATTGTCTTTAATTGCACTCTGCATGGTGATTAATTTTGCATTTTCCTACAGAGTTGCCATACTGTAATGAACATTTGACTTCGAATATTATGATAGCATAATAATTGGATTAATCCAAGTATTATTTTTTTCAGTCCGATTTGGGTCAAGACGAAGACTTCGATGAGGCGAGGAATAAAGCTAAGAAGCTTGGCTGTATTGAGGTAATTATTATCAAGAAGACAATTGAGCTTATTTTAGCCCTTCCATGTGCTTACTTTACAAACCAAGACATGCCATGCTTGGAGGCCAGGCAGTAATTTTCTTTGTAAAAAATGCATACACTCACACACACACACACACACACATATATATATATATATATCACTTTTCTTTATACATGTAAATATATATATATATATATATACTGTATATATATGAATATATATATATATATATATATGTGTGTGTGTGTGTGTGTGTGTATGTATATACATATATGTACATGTGTTGTGAATATATACATGCATATGCGTATACATATGTACATATGCATATAATATATATATATATATATATGTGTGTGTGTGTGTGTGTGTGTGTATGTATATGTTTGCATGAATATATACGTATGTATGTGTATACATATACATATATATCGTATATACGTTATTTATATATATATATATATATATGTGTGGTGTGTGTGTGTGTGTACATTATACATATATATATGCATGTATATATTAATATAAACACATATATATTTCTCTCTTTAGGTAATTGTTGACGACCAAAAGCAGGAATTGGTAGAGGATTTTGTGTGGCCGTCAATTCAAGGAGGTCTCGTTTATGAAGATCGCTACTTGCTGGGCACTGCTATTGCCAGACCTTGCATAGTACGGGGCATGATCAAGACTGCCAGGAGATATAAAGCAGGTAGACTTCTCTCTCTCTCTCTCTCTCTCTCTCTCTCTCTCTCTCATATCATCGTAGTTCAGTGGTTACAAATCACACCTCGCCCAAGGTCTATTAAATGTATTTAATGGACCTTGATTTCACCATCAAAAGAGCCCGTGTTAGGTGTGTGAGCGACTCAGGTGGAGTTTACCACATTATTTTAAAAGCTAATTTGTGTCCATTGGCCTAAGCTAAAAAGTCAGTACCTGGACGTTATTAGACATTGGTGGCTTCTAGTTAAAGCTGAATCAAATACATCCTTATTTTTTTCTTTTCCTTCTTTTTAAGCATTGAAACCATTAGAACATTTTTGTTTCCTTTTTAAGCATAAAATACAGGTTACAGATCATACTTTTGCTTAGGTACTGATTATCACTTTTTATTGTTTTCTTCAAGTTATTTATCTACTCAATCATTCGCCCCTATTCACTTATTGTAATTTTTCAGAGTATATCTGTCACGGCGCAACAGGCAAAGGTAACGATCAGGTCCGCTTCGAGTTGGGCTGTTATGCACTGGCACCGGACATCAAGGTAAAAGAGCCAAAGTTGATATTGATGTTGTGTATCAAAGTCTAATGACATCTCACTTCCTCTTGCTAGCTAAAATATGTTTATATACACTCTGAAATATGTATGCAAGTCAATATAAATTTAGGAATAATGCAAATTCTCTCTCTCTCTCTCTCTCTCTCTCTCTCTCTCTCTCTCTGGCGATCTGCTGGATTAGTTTCTTGTAGTATCTTTAAACTCACCATCTTTGTGAGCTATGTATGGTGGCTTTGGCTATAGGTCTACCTGCTTAGTCATCATTAGAACTTGCCTGACCCTCCCTGGTCATATCTTTGGTGGAGAGGGGGCTTGAGCCCTGATCATATGTATAATTGGTCAGTCTCTAGAGCATTGTCCTGCCAGGGCATTGCCACTGTCCCTTGTTTTTGCCATTTGCGAGTGACCTTTAAACCTTAAACCTCTCTCTCGCTCTTTTCTTTTTAGGTTTTGGCTCCTTGGAAGGAACCACAATTCTACGAAAGGTTCCCAGGACGGAATGAACTCTTCGATTACGCTAGACTACATGACATTCCTCTGCCAGTTTCTCCTAAATCTCCCTGGAGTATTGATGCCAATATGATTCATGTCAGGTGTGTTTCTAGTAACGTTAGACTTAAAATGCAGCTTTTGCTCAAGGGGAAATTATTTTGGATGTAATGTAGTTTTATAGAAGGCAGTGTATGAACACTCATTCATCTGTTGAACTTATAAACTAAAAGTGGTTTCTTGAAGCAAAAGCATAACCCACTGCCTGGTTCAATGTTAGTCTCCTTACATGTAACATTTTCTTGTGTGCATGTAACACATTTTGTAATGCTTTATGATAGACACCTGTAAGTTCTTCTTACTGTCTTTGTCTTATATATTCTCTCACTTATTTTATTGGGTGTTCAAAAAGCCTCCACGCAGTGACCATTCGAGGACCATTACTCTCTTAGCGTTGTCACCACGCAAAATCGGTTATCGTCCAAAATACTTACTGTAGAGAGACTTTATTTATGAACATCTTGTATTTGTGTTCCATACCTTAATCAATAACTACGTCTGCTTTACCTGTTTTTTTTTCAGCTACGAATCAGGAATACTGGAAAATCCAGCAACTTTCCCTCCAGAAGGAATTTTCCAGATGACTGTTGATCCTGAGAAGGCCCCTGATACCCCACAGATGATGACCATCAACTTCAAAGAAGGTACAAATAATTGGCTATATTTTTTCTAAGAAAAAAAAATCTTTTAGTATAAGATCATTTTTTTCATAGAAGAAAATCACATTTTTTGTATTTTTCTTGTTCAGAAAACAAACTGATGCGAAATAACGCCTTTTTATCTGGTTAGAAATTGAATTCTACCAGATAAATTGATCGTTATGAAATATATGAGTGGATTAGAATCGATATAGATATTCCAAGTCCCTAAACGGTCAAGAAATTATTTTACTTAATTGCTCCTAGATTGAGACAGCCATATGTCGACGTAGGTTCTTGCTCTTCAGAGCATCCTACAGTATATAGTCCATAATTTTGTTTAGCAAGGGAAGCTGTCAGCTTCTTGTACTCTGTCTTTCATTTTAAAAGAATTTAACTCTGGCCATGTCAATTAAATCAGAAAAATATCTCAGTGATCCTAAAGATGGCTTCTTCTTCTTCTTCTTCTTCTTCGTCATAACAATAACCCTTCCACAACTGTCTCATATCCCTACAGGATTTCCTACCAGCGTTCAGCTGACTGGTGATGCCACCCTCTTGACCAGTCCCCTTGAGATCTTCACAACCTGCAATCGTATCGGTGCGAAACATGGCGTGGGAAGAATCGACATTGTGGAGAACCGATTCGTAGGACTAAAGGTAGGCCGTGTTGGACTTAGGGATCGTTTTCTTGGACTTTGAGTACCTGAAAGACCTTAGGAGTGATATGTTGGACCTAGGTACAGTTGGACACAGGAATTCCTGGTACACCTAGCTCTGAATAAGTGCAACCTATCAAACTCTTCGGGCTCGGCGAGTTCCTGTGTTTAGCCCCGCCCACCACCTCTGTCATCTCTCCCTACGCTATCTGTTTGGTTAATCGCCGCGAAGTAATGGTGTAACAAGGTACATTTCTTGGGAGTGAGGTGTGCCACTGACTCGTGGGTCCAACTGTACCTGCCAGGCCAAAGGAATGATATGTTGGACTTAGGGTACGGTATGTTGGACTTACTATACCGTATGTTGGAATGTAGTTATAGTATGTTCGATTTAAGATTTGATATGTTTTGGAAAAAACAGATTCGTGGGACCCAAAGTATAGTGTTGAGTTTGAGATATATGAATTTTGTGATTTGTTAACCTTTGGATATGACAAATTGGAGTTTAAACATACCCTGTTTAGTTTTAGATATGATATATTGAACATTAGATTTTGTGTATCGACCTTGAAGTATGATATGTCACATTTAGGACACCGTATGTTCGAGCTAATTTCTTAGGATATATTTTGAAATGTGTACATACTTAGGAATGCTAAGTTGTAACATATGCTAATAAAGTCATTTGGACTACTGGTTATGGAGTATTGTACTAGAGGTATATGTTAGACTTTACGTATGTTATCAGACATATAGTTTCATATTCTAACCCTCAAATGGTGTTACGTCAGACTTTGGGTATAAGTCAGACGCTCGGCTTAGATGGACTTCTGTATGGTTTGTCGTGTACCTGAAAGGTCTCTTTGTTTCTTTATACCCTTATTTACATGTTCATATTGTTATTTGTTCACCGTTCTCTTTTCTTTTTTGCAAAGTCTCGTGGTATTTATGAAGCTCCTGGTTTGACCATCTTGCATAAAGCCCATCAGGATCTTGAGGTATTTTGCCTCGACCGTGAAGTGAGGAAAATCAAGTCTTACCTGAGTGAACGCATGGCTGAACAAGTATACAATGGTAAGTATACGTCTCTCTCTCTCTCTCTCTCTCTCTCTCTCTCTCTCTCTCTCTCTCTCTCTCTCATCTCCGAGTAATAAAAACTCAAACAACTTAGTAAAATTTAAATTGTTCTAATCTCTGCTGTTACAAATTTTTAAAGTCTGCGTAGATACATTTCAGAAGTCTTGCCTACACATATTTACATCATTATGCGCAACAATTCATTATATTCAAGTAAAAACAAGTGTTCTGCGTCAATTGTCAATCAATTGGCAAAGTCAATTTGTGTGAATATCTCTTGAAAAATCATTATCCAACGCTGACCCTCCTTTTTTTAGGTTTATGGTACAGCCCTGAGTTCGAACTGACCCACAAGTGTATTCAGGAATCCCAGAAGAATGTGACCGGGTCGGTGACTTTGAAGATCTACAAAGGAAATGGTGAGTCCCTTCGGCAATAAACAATCATTTATTAATTCTTTTATGATGTAAACTAATGAGTCAAAAGGGAAACTAATCTCATGAGAATTTACTGTCTTGTTCATTAATACCTCAGAAAGCTAAAACTAATGAGTCAAATGAGAAGCTAATCTCATGAGAACCTACCGTAATGCAAGGTCTATAGATATAAGCCGTAATGTTCATCGATATATCAGAAAGCCAAAACTAATGAGTAAAATGAGAAACTAATCTCATGAGAATTCACCGTAATGTTCATCAATCCATCAAAAAGTCAGTGTCTAAAACAAAAACGTTTTTTTCTGAGGGAAAATATATATCATTATAAAAAACAATTATGTAAATCTTTACTATACAAAACCAGTTTAAGGGAATGCCTGAGAGACTTTAGCCTACGACTGTTCCTCTACCTAATGGCCTTAGCATTCCTGGAAATAGATTAGTAAAGTCAGTCCCTGTGTTTGGGCCTAGATTTTATCTGGATGCTAAATACCTCTACAGTTCAGTGTACCATAAATAACGAAAATTATATGGCAAAGACTTCCTAGGTAACAAATATTACAAATATTCTTCCAAGTCTAATGGATCAAAGAAATTTTCATTTTACTTTAACCTATTTCATCGTAGATGATAAGGCACATTCACATTACTCTTACTGTTGCTTAAGTTTATTTCTGTAATTGCATCGGTGTCAATGATTTTAGATGTCAGGACGACAGAAAACCTCAAATCAATCAATCAATCAATCTGTAATTGTACTAATTATTATTATTATCATTATTATTATTATCATTATTATCATTATCATTATCATTATCATTATCATTATCATTATCATTATCATTATTATTATTATTATTACAAGCTAGGCTATAACCCTAGTTGGAAAAGCAAGATGCTGTAAGCCCAGGGGCTTCCACACACAAAAAATAGCCGAGTGTGGAAAGGAAACAAAGAAATAAACGAACTACTAGAAAAGAATAACTAATCGATATAAACTATTTCAAGAACGTGACAACATTAAACTAGATCATTCAATTGTTATGAATAGACATGTGCCCATGAAAATAAAAACATGACCAATATATGCAGTGAATTAAAATGGTTTATTTATCATGAAATTATTACTAATTTGTTTCTCTGGTTTTTATATAAATGCTATGATAACAATAAATAAAAAGTCTCTTTTCGCTAGATTAGTCAAGAACGTCTCAGAAGTTAAAAACTTCACAAAGTGACCCATATTTTCCCGTTACAAGAGAGAA
This sequence comes from Palaemon carinicauda, assembly GCF_036898095.1. NCBI lineage: Eukaryota > Metazoa > Arthropoda > Malacostraca > Decapoda > Palaemonidae > Palaemon > Palaemon carinicauda. The sequence goes on from NC_090735.1 coordinate 61,462,810, forward strand.
ACCAGCTATCACGAGCAATGTGTTATTTTCCCTACAATGTACATGTAATTACTTTTCATAGGTTGTATAAGCAAGTTATTATTTCCATTAGAGTGTAAAGCAATTTATAACTTCCCCAGATAATACATGCAATTTATTTTCTTTCCTAGACAGTGCAAGCAAATTCTTATTTTCCTTACAGTTTATAAGCAAACTTTCATTTTTCCAAGAATATACGAGAAAGTCATCACTTTCCTTTAAACTGAACAAGCAAGCTTAATTTTCCCTAAACTGTACAAGTGGACTTTTCTTTTCTTTAAACTGTGCAAACGAGTAATTATTTTCCTTTAAGTAAAAATGCAAGCTAATATTGTCATTAAACTGTACAAATAAACTATAATTTTCCTTAGTCTTATAAGCAAGTCAACATTTTTACAGACAGTACAGCAAATCATTATTTTCTTTAGACTGTACAACCAAGTTATAATTTTTCCATGGAATGTAAAAGCAAAAAACTATTACCACCAAGGTTTTTAGAACAACCATCACTAGTGTACTTTTATTTTTCAGTGTATATTCTTGGTAGACATGCCCCAGTGTCACTGTACAATGAAGAACTCGTATCAATGAATGTTCAGGGTAATTACGAGCCAACTGACGCTAAGGGATTCATTTGCATCAACGCCGTAAGACTCAAGGAACACCAGCGTGTGAAACAGACGATGCACAAAATACAGAGTCAGTGAAGGGCACCGTTGCAAAGGTTCTGCCTCAATTCTGAACCTGAATCTAACCCTGAAGAAGCAAGGTTCACATTCAAGAATATTTTTCAGTCCAAATTATTTAATGTCATCGAGAATGTAATTTGACTTGTATCATGTTTCAAAATTTCAGACATTAAACAGATTTTTCAAAACCGTTTTTTCTTTTACCTTTATGCCACAGAGAGAGAGAGAGAGAGAGAGAGAGAGAGAGAGAGAGAGAGAGAGAGAGAGAGAGAGAGAGAATGACTATAGCAAACGTGTTTACTTTGGCTGTAGTACTGCCTTTTGATTACCAAAGGAACACCTTCACTACTTTCTGTACTCTCATTGGCTACATTATCCTCGGCTGTGATTAGCGATTGCTCACGTTTCCTACTCCAGCTCTTCATCATCATCAGCTGCTACTAGTCCACTGCACAACGAAGGCCTCAGACATACCCTTCCACTTGCGTCTGTTTATGGCCTTTCTGTGCCAGTCCACAATCGCAAACTTTTTTAGTTAGTCAGTCCGTCTTCTCCACTTCCTTCCCCTGCTTCTTTTACAGTCTCTGTGGCCCATTTTGTTATTCTTAATGTCCATCTATTGGCTGTCATTCTGGTTTTAGTTCCATTCAGTAAGTTATTTATGTACCTGGATGGAGCCGATCTTTTACGATTTGAGTAATGGCAGTGATAAATATAGAAAAAACTTAGGAGCCACTACACGGCCATGTTTTACACCAAATTTGACAGAGAACATGTCAGTTAACTGTTTTACCCTTAGCAGTCAAAGTAATATACATGTTATCATGTAGTAGCCTCAAGATATGGATGAACTTCTGTAGGCAATCTGCTTTTGACAGAACATTCTGTAACATTTCACTCTTGGAACTGTCAAAGTTCTTACATTGTAGATTAGTGCACTTTAAATACTGATCAAACAGATGTTTATTCCATAAGCAGTGTGATAGTAAAAAACAATACAATGAAATATAAATTGGAATTCCCAATCAGTGCTAAGGATTTCTCTCGGACCCCAAATGTTCATAGGTAGATAAAACATGAATATACCCATATGTAAGCCTTATAATAATTTAGCTAAGTGCGGCCACGTGGACACTTTTACCGACTCACGTGTTCACTTACGTCGTAAGCCCGGGGGTGATGCTTGAATCCTTCGGAGTTCCATTGGTGGGGTCCTATCGATAGTATGGCTCTTTAATTTTCAACTGCAATCATTTTAAGCCTCCCTCCTCAGTTGTGCTTATCGACAATCGTCGTTCATTTGGGAGGCTCTTTTTGGTAGACCTTTAAATGCCGTTCCGATCCTTTAAGAGCTACATTTACTCAGAAGAGTCTGAGACTACCCTTTTGGCTAGTACAATGGTAACGTGTTTGCCTAGCATTCCCATGGCAGCAGATCGATCCCCGCCCGGGACCGTAAGTTTAAGCTGTTTACTAGGGAGGCCACTGCTGGAGTTGGGCATCACAGTGGTGGGCTGGGCTTGCCCGACTGACGTTCTGGTGAGCATCTATTCTGATGAGAGTGGAACTGAAAACCAGACACCTTTAACTGTAGATGATGATACAAGAAGATCACTCAAGAGGGGAATTGAGTGACTTAACAACTGTAAATTATATTCAGTTTCACAAGGTGGAGTTGTGGGATGTTAGCTCCTCTCACAATGGTGCCTCACAATCTTGTGGGTATAATTCGAATAGATTTGATGACTGAAATGTGTCGGACATCTGCAGAGAACTTGAGGTGTCATGTTGGATCCAAATACCTGTACCAATCTCTTCTTGGAAGCAGATGTCTTGAGAGGTGTCTATAAGGATTATAAGGAGTAAGCTTGCCTTTCCATGGGAATATACCTACAAATAAAACATGTCTGGCATATATAATGATTGCACGTAAATTGGAAAATGGATGAAGTTGGCCGTAGCGGAACTTGCAATTCCTAAAACCACACGACTTAGGATTGAGGAGAGAGATATACATCATAATAACTTTTAATGTGCAATTTTTCACTCGATATTTAAGAATAATTCATCCTCGAAACAATGCTTAAGGGGCGTCATAAGTATCAAAGGATGTTAATGAGAGATAAAGGATAAATTATGCCAGAGAAAAGGGTGATAAGGACAGGATGTTGGAAACATTATCAAGGGGTGACAGAGACTTATCCATTCTAAAGGGGAATGAAGGATCCTTGTGGCTGGTTGTCATTTTGGACCGGTGACGTATTGTAGAATGGGTAACAGAAAAAAATGGAAGAAATGGGCAACTGAAATAATCTTGTAAAATTCCACGATATCTGGAAATTAACTTTGTTTTCTTCCTTCGTTTTCATATAAGCTTGTTGTAAGAACGAACAGATCCTTTGAAGTGAAATGAAAATGTACTTGTTTTATTAAACAAGTTTACAAGAGAAAAATAGATTGGTGGTTGTCATAAATTCAGAATTTATTCATTATTGACGTGTTTCAGAAACAATTGTGACGTAATTCATTTCATGCTTATCTTCAAGCACTTACAAATTATTTTGTCCATTTATCCCTCGAATTGAATGCCTTTAACGGTTGATGACGAGAACAAATATAAATCGTACAAAAATTATAAATTGAGGATATAAATTAACATCTCACTTTGGCTTTAGGTCCATGAGACATGAATACAACAAAGCAATTTCACTAGTACTTAATCTGCTCAAACAAGTTATTCACGATGTCTTCAAGAAAATTCACTGTATGCAGATTGATAATAGAATTGAATTATGGCATTTTACAATATATCTATTGTGACATAGAAAATAACTATTTATAGGCATATTTTACAGTTTATTAGTTCAGCGGTAACAATATTGTAGAATTATTTTCTTTCATAAACATAAGCCCAATAGAACAGTAAAGACATCAAAAAGGGATCCCAAGAAATAAATGGAAACCCTTATACAATAGATGTTAACATACACAGTATGATAAAAGTATTTTAGTATAAAAGAATGGCAAAGTTAAAAGAAAACTATGGTTGAAAGTGAAAACTACATCAGGCAAATCTAGAAATTTTGTATCACAAATATTTGGTAATCAAACTTTCACTGGTGAATCAATGTTTTATTCTTAAAAAGAAGAATTGCGATACTAGATGAAAGAGAACGTACCAAAAGTTAAAGTAGGTTGTAGCGAAAAGTATAATGGCGATCGCTATGCCCCATTTAAGGAAGAAAAAATACACTCTTGAATGCATATTCAGAAGCAAGAAACTTTGACGATCAAAAGAGTGAAATGTGCAGAGAACTACTAAAATAAGCAATTAAAACTAATCAAGTAGATCAAAGAGGCTACATAAAAGACTGTTAGCTGTATGAGGGTTGCAGATCAATAGAACTAAATGAAAGTATATGAAAATAGTCTTGATTAGAGGAAACAGATGATGTATATTCATTAGACATAAGATAGAAATAAAAGAATAAATAGTGCTACACATGACTTTCAGGTTCACGTTGAGGTTTCGCCTTTGTAACGGCACCTCTTGTGTCTTTTAGTTTTATGTGTTCCTTATTTTCACTAGCTTCTCACTTTTCACCGACATTTGTTGTATTACACTTTTCTTATTTTTAATATTTTGTTCATATAAAAGGAATTTTCCATCTGTAAGTGCACTATCTTCTTCGTATGGTTGTTGGAGCTCAATTTCTTTTATTCTTATATCACCTATATTGTGGACAATATAACATGAAGTGGTTAGCATCTTTTTCTTCATCACAGAATACACAGTTTATATTTCCACCTTGGTGTCTGTTTATATATATATATATATATATATATATATATATATATATATATATATATATATATATATATATATATATATATATATATATATATATATATATATATATATATATATATATATATATATATTCAAGTCCAATGTGTTTGTCCTTGCTCTGAATAATAAAATTGACGCAAACATGTTGTCATATACCTCCTCCTCCTCGTTTTCACTTTTCCAGTTTTTATACAAAATTAGACTGATTTTTGGAGTGAAGTTTGTGGAACCAGAATTGTATTGGATATTTTTACAGGTCCAAGTGAGCAGCCATATAGGGTAGTCTATAAACCGCACCTCATGTACACAAAAATTTTCTTCAAATATAAAGAAGGACACCCAAGTACAAAAAAAAGGCAACATTTCATGAAGCACAATTTTAAACTAGACGATATTTCGAAACCAAGCCAGCATAATAACAGAATAAATGCATTTTAATGCTGCCTTAATTGTGACTGATAATAGAACTGAAAATTAGCAAAAATGTAGGAAAATTAACAAAATTATAAAATAGCGTGTAATAGATGACTTGTTAAATACTACATTAACTTAGGCTGTGTGGAATACAAAGAGGAGACCATTGAAAATTAAAACAACAGCCACATAAACCAGAAAAAAGAATAAAATATTTAATAAAAACTGTCAATGAATGTCATTAGTTTCAAAGAAACTGTAAAACTAGTTGAAAATTATGCATACATTATCTAATAAATGAAACTGAGGCTGGCCATAGATACATAAACCAATGGAAGGACTTAAAATAACTGGTATGATATGAAAACGGAGGGGATTTTGGCCTCCCACTTCAGGTTCAGGTTTTGGGGTGAAGCATATTATTTTCAGCGGCGCCTCCAAAGTTTATCTTCTTAAACTGTTTTGTCTTTTCCTCCACACCAGGCTTAATACTTCTTTTTTTTCTATATCTGTTTCACTAAATAAAATAATCCTACTATCTTCTTTAGGTCTTCCTCGTATGGTTGCTGTAGCCCAATTACTTCATTCCTTTCTTTTCTATATTCCTGGCAAAACAACAAAAAATGTATCAAATCTTCCTCCTCATTTTCACAAAAATGGTAGGTTATATTCCCCCCCCCCATCTTGTCTATTTTCAATATTTAGTTTTAACGTATTGGTTTTTGCTATAAAAAATATCACTGAAGCAAAGGAATTGTCATAAAGTAACTTCTTAAATTTCTTTCTTCCATGTTCTATATATTTCAAAGCTCACTTTACTTTCTATTTCTTCTTTCCACTTTTCAGTCTCCCCCTTTCTGGTTTCTGATTTTATTTCTGCCTTGTTCATTCTTCTTGTGTGTCTTATGCCTATACTTAATTCTTCTAAGTACTTTGCAGGTTGTTTCCACCTTTCATAGTTTCCCGCAAGAAGAAGAAGAAGAAGAAGAGGCAAGATTATCAACATTCGACAGAAAGTGCAAAACATTTGGCATCATTAGTGTTTTATGATAACTCTTATCCATGTTAATTAAGATGTAATGTAAAATCTTGTCAATTATTCAAGTGCCATGCCTCCAGTAACAGTTCCAGTATCACCTCGGGTGTTCAAGGCTATCGAGAAGTCTGATATTCAGACTTTATCCTTCTGCAGAGAAGAGGAGATCCGTCCTATCCTACCATGTCTCGTTCGGATGAGCCTAATCGCTCCTTTGGATCACTCGGAAGAATGCATAGCGGGACGCAAAGTCATATTGAGAATACTGTCGGGGATTGAAGTGGTCAATTCATTGGTGGCACTTCTCTCTATTGACTTCCCGGCCCTTGAAGTAGATGTTAAGAAGGAACAGCAACTTCGGTGAGTGAGATGATTATATGCTCTCTCTCTCTCTCTCTCTCTCTCTCTCTCTCTCTCTCTCTCTCTCTCTCTCTCTCTCTCTCTCTCTCTCTCTCTCTCTCTCTCAAATGCCAACATTTTTATCTGTTAAAACAAAAGGAGTAAGAAAACAGAGGGAGAGTCACTAAATGTAGGCTGCGGTTAATGTTGAAGTAGGCGAGGCCTTAGGCCTTTGCCTTACTCGAAATTTTGCTTAAAACTTAGAGACAAATCTGTATTTCCATAATGCATAAAAATTACGGCGAATCTTTACCTGTGCACCATCTAGTACATAATGAATCCTTCCTTGTGGTAAATGTTTACCCATGCACCGTTACTACTATACGTAGAAGGTATATAGGAGCCTTTGTATATCAGTGGCCAGTTCCTCACGCGTTCAATTAAAATGGACATCAACTAACCTAAACTCTCCCCCTTAATCTAACCTACAAGCTGTGTCTTTACCTACTTACCTAAGGGGGGCCTGACGCCCCTCTGCAACCCCCCCCCCCCCTTAGACTACCGTATTATAAGTTAGACATGATAATACATACAAGTGGGTAAAGTTTTACTGTATTACAAATTCATTTCGAACAGGAAATATATGTTTTCTTGTAGTAAATGACATGATTTGACCAAATTTGACCTTCATTCAGGTTCAGGTTCTGGGGCGAGGCATAGCCTTTACAACGGCACCTCTAACGCTTATCTTCTTGTACTGTTTTGTCTTTTCTTCCACATTATGTTCAATACTTCTTTTTTCTTTTCTATATTTGTTTCACTAAATAAAAATAATCCTACTATTTTCTTTGGGTCTTCCTCGTATGGTTGCTGTAGCTCAATTACTTCATTTCTTTCTTTTCTATATTCCTGGCAAAATAACAAAAAATGTATCAAATCTTCCTCCTCATTTTCACAAAAATTACAGTTTACATTCCCTCCATTGTGTCTATTTATAATATTTAGTTTTAACGTATTAGTTCTTGCTCTAAAAAATATCACTGAAGCAAATGTATTGTCATAAATTAACTCTTCTTTAATTTCTTTCTTCCACGTTCTATATATTTCTAAGCTCACTTTACTTTCTATTTCTACTTTCCACTTTTCAGTATCCCACTTTCTGGTTTCCGTTTTTATTTCTGCCTTGTTCATTCTTCTTATTTGTCTTATACCTAAACTTAATTCTTCCAAATACTTTACAGGTTGTTTCCACCATCTTCCTTCTTTTTCTTGAATATCCTGTATAATTATTTTCAGTATTTCCTTCTTTTCATTCAGGGTACGATTTAAGTACTGCAGCTTCCCATCCATCACCCTTGCTTTCATAGAAGATGCACCTATCTCCCCTCTTAGAGCAGTATTAGCTGTGCTTTTAGTGGCACCTAAAATCTTCCTATATACCCCATTCTCTATTCTTTGTAGTTTCTCTATTTCAGTTTCTGTTAGATTTATAACATTTGTTCCATACAAAATAGATGGTAAAGCAATACTTTTCCAGAACGTTTTTCCTATCATCACTTTATTGCAACTTTTCTCTATAACTGTATATGTTAGATTAGCTAATTTTTGTGCCTTTTCTATCATTACCCTTTTCTGAGTTTTAAATATATTCCTACTATTGTCTAGCTTTATTCCTAAGTATGTCAAACTTTCTACTACATTGATTCCCTCTATGTTATCTGGCTTTTCTTTCATATTGTAAATCATAATATTACTCTTCTCTTTATTAATTTCCAACCCACATTTTTTACTAGTTTCTACTAATATCTGAATGTTACGCTTAGCATTATGTATATCCTGTGCAATTATTAAGGCATCATCTGCAAAAAATAATGATTCTATCTTTATTAATTGATTTCTGAAACCGTTTCCTTCCTCTTCTATTTTCTTCATGACAATATACGTAATCAGTTTAAAAAGTGAAGTTGATCCTGTGCAACCTTGTTTAATTCCACTTGTAACCTCCATTTCTTGTTCTATACCTTCTCCTAAGTCAATGCCCGTAGTATCTCCTTGATAAATATTTGCAATTGCACTTATGATTTTGGTGTTAATTTTATATTCTTTTAAAACTTCTATTAATACCTCCCTTTTTACAGAGTCAAATGCTTTGCTAAAATCTATCGCAGTTACTATTAAAGGTTTCTTGTTACTATAGCTCTCTTCCACACAATACTGTAATATAAAGATATTGTCCCCTATCCTGCCTCCACCTGTAAATCCTGCTTGACATTCATTGTCTTCTTCATTCATTCTTATGTGGTTTTCTATTTCCTCTTTCACCATCATCATGAATATTTTATAAGAAATATTTAATAGAGCTATGGGTCTTAAGTCTTTTGCCATTGGCCTTCTTTTCTTTTCAATCATCTTTGTTCTCGACTTCATCCACATATTTGGTTTTTCTTTTTCGTCCAACTCATTTTGATAACATTTCTGTAAGGTTTCAAGACATATTTTGCTTTTTCCTAGTGCCTTATATAGTTCGGGTTTTAGGCCATCTGGTCCTGCCGCTTTTTTTGCCTTTAATTTTCCCAGGCAATTCTTTACTTTTTCTGTTGTGATTTTTGGATTTTTCATTGGTTTTATTTTCCCTTTTGTCACCATTACAAGGTCATAGTGTTCCCTAAGTATGTCCAGGATATTATATTCATCTATTCTTGTTGTATCTTCCTGATGTGCTATTTCATTTTCATATTCTATCTGTATTTCTTCATTCCAAACTGAGTATTTTATTTTCATGTTTACAATATATAGTTTTCCAGTACTTGATTAATTCCTCATTTGTTTCTTCCTTATTTAGCTTATTTCCTTGTTCTCCATAAAGTTGTATAACTTTGCCATGGGCTTTCTGTCTGTTCCTTATTCTATCAATATTCTCCCAGAGTTTATTTTTATCCATTTTTATTTCTTCTGTTACCTTTTTTTCAAATCTAGTAATTTCCTTCTTTATCATTTCTTGCACTTCCCTCTTCTTTTGATCATATCTCTCTTCTAATACATTTTTTACTTCGATGTTGGATTCATTTCTTTTATTTCTGTTTAAATCCTTCCTTTCCTTTATGCCTTTTCTTATTTCATCGTTCATCCAGGGTTGCTCATGTACCTTTTCTTCCTCAAGAACTTTCCTTTTATATACTCTTGCCAATTTTTCTTCTGCAGCCTCTTTTATTATCAGATCCATTCCTTCTATTCTGTCTATTTGTCTATCTCTTACAATTTCCTCTACTCTTGTTGTATATTCTCTTAAACTATTTTCATCTGTCCTAAAGTATTTTACTTCCTCCCATCTTCCTTTATTAAAATTTCAACCGCAAACAAACAGAATAACCAGTTCGACTAACTTTTAACCCTTTTACCCCCTGGCTCTTTGGAACTTTCCAACCCTTAACCCCCTGGGGTTATTTTTTGGGTTATTTTTTTTCAAGCACATTTTGCAGTGTAATTTTTTTAAATTGCTCTAACGGCCTTAATTTTTGTCATACAGAGGTCAGATTGGTCTCATTCTCTTGGAAAATGCCTGAAGATTTTCAAAAAATTATCAAAAATATGCAAAAAAAAAATGTAAATGGCAGTTTTTTTGCAAGGACGTACTGGTACGTCCGTGGGGGTAAAGGGATGAGTTTTGTGAAACGTACCAGTGCATCCTTTGGGGGTAAAAGGGTTAAGTAGCCGAACTGGTTGTTGTTGCTGTTGAAATGAATTTGAAAATCGGTTAAATCACGTTACTTACTACAGGAAAACATATTTTTTCCGTAACTGGAATACAAACCACGCTATTTATGAGGGGTTATACTTTCGGCGGAGTTGAAATGACGAGCCATTAAAATTTAGCGAGGGTTAACTACCCACACCGCTAGTTAGCGGGGTTGCGGGGGTAGCTTGCTACCCCTCCCGTTCACACACCTGTGATTTAGTCACTCAGATCAAGAGCGGTTGTTTCCTCTCTCCCTCCTCGCCTATTCTGGACTGCCATTAATTTTTGTCTTTTAACTTACTTTTTCATATACTTGTATATACTGTACTATGAAAACATTCTTAATGTTTATGTATATATATGTGTTTAGAAATGTGATAAGTTTCCTTTTCAGTGTTTGTGCTGTGTGTGGTACATATACGACAACGACACTTGCGTACATTAGCAAGGCCAGCACAGTTCCACTTCGTGGGGAACGACCTCTCCCTCTTTGGTCCATCGGTCTTCCCGTTGGCATAAAACCGTTAACTCGGCCGCCGCAGGGGAATCGTCATTACCTGGACCCTCTTCATTCAACTATTGTCTTCGCCTTTTCCTTTTTCCTACGGAAATCAAAGATTGACTACGTTCTTTGTCTTCTCGAGGTCGTTCACCTTTACAACAACAGTGTACTATTGGGGAAGCTTCATTCCCGTGCGCGGATTAGGTTGCTCTTCCGATTGTTTGTCCCAATTATTTTTAGTGGAAGTATAATTGTATTTTAACTTTTCAGCTTTTCTCCGTGGGGAGCACTTCCGTTCGGAGGATCAGTGGTTCCCACTATTAGTGAATATGCTTAGCTGATTTAAATAATTGTAATTCTGTTTGTTCCGTAACTGAAATACAAACCATGCTATTTAATATGGGTAATTACTTTCGGCGTAGCTGAAATGACGAGCCAATAGAATTTTTACGAGGGTTTACTACCCCACCGCTAGTTAGCGGGGGTTAGGGAGGGTAGCTTGCTACCGCCCCCCCCCCCCCTCACACACACCTGTGTTGAGCTCACTTTGCTCTCGGCTTGGGTGCTAGACGGACGTCTCCGCTGTCACCCTCGCCTTCTCTGACAGCCATAACTAATCTTTTGTTTGCTTTTTCTTTGACAGAGTGTTTGTGAAGTTGGCCTCTGCGATGTGTAAGTGTCCCGGTTTACCTGACCGCCCTTGTGGTACTTATATGTCGGCGGTCGAAACGTACCCACACACCTTGTGTCCTTAATGTAGGGGCCAACAGTGTGGTAAGAGTAACGTATGTGGTGAGGGTAGGGAGTGGTCTACGTCCCAGTGGGAGAGGTTTTCCTGGCGCCGGAAGAAGTCCAGGTGGGCTATTTCTCCTTTGAAGATTTCTTCAAAAGGAGAAAATCCCAAGGGCTCTTCATCCGTGCCCCAAACCTCCTCCAAAGCTCCCACTCGATCGGTTTCTTCCGAGAAGCTGTTAAGTGGTAGCGTAGGCCGCAGTTCTGTTGACCGATCTCGGGGTTTGGGAGAGGGAGTTGCCTCCCATAGCGAGGCAGCTCCTCCTCCTCCCCCGGGGGAGTATTTAAATTCAATTGTCAATGATTTGTTGCAGCTTTGGGCTTCCTTGGGGCTTGAGGGTTCGCCCTCCAAGGAAGCCTTGTTTGACATGATCAAATTGGGAGCAGCTATCAAACAATCGCCGACTTTAGCAGAGGTTGATCCTCTGTCTATCGTCGACGTTGTTGTGGCAGAGGCTTCTGATGAGTTGTATCAAACCTCTGCTCCTGATGTTGCTGATGTAGCTGAAGGCTTAGTTCCCCCCTCCGAACATCCTTTGAGGGAGAAGTCTTCTCGGGTAGAGGTGGAGAAGAGCCTCCCACCATCACTGTTGGAGTCCTGTATCCCTCCCAGGAGGGAGTCGAAGGACTCCAAGACTATTCCGAAGTCATCCTCAAGGATTAGACCAGAGCCAGCCAACCCCTCGTAGAACGTCCACGAGTCCCCCCAAGAAGAGCCTTTGGGGACAGGAGACTTCGCTACCAGCCCTTCAGGAGGAGAGCTACAGGAGTCAGAGCATGCGTTCTGGCAGGTTCTGACCCTTGAGGAATCTCAATGGGTTCGCGGACCCAGAGATTCCTCCTCGTGAGGGCAAGGACACGGTCTTGGACCGAGTCTTTGGTACTCAAAAACCCTCTAGGGCCAGCGCGGCATTGCCCTGGTCCGAGCTTGCCTCCTCCAGCCATTCCAGCGCCAATAACAAACTCCTCCCGCCTCCTCGTGTCCATCAGAGGAGGTACTTTGACATCATGGAGGAGACTTGTTTAGCTCTTCCCTTACACCACTCTTTGGAAGAGCTTACCATGGAAGTCCCTCTAGAGAGACTCTCCACCCGGCAAGTGTCTTTCTCGGCTACGGAGATCCTTAGCCAGGAGAAGGTGGCAAAGTGTGCCATGCAGGCAACTTCGTGGCTGGACATCTGGCTAGGGTCTCTGGGAATCCTGTTACGATCTGAGGACTTGTCCAAGGAGGGCCATGGAGATCTTTCTACTTTCAGGCACTCGTACCATCGAGTTTCTAGCCCACCAAGTCTCAAACATGTGGGCTAATACCATCTTGAAGCGTCAAGATGCGATGTCTGAGAGATTCCACCAGAAGGTCCCCAGCACCGACATCAGCAGGATCAGACATTCTTCCATCTTGGGGAGGAATCTGTTTGAGCCTAAGGATGTGGAGCAGGTGGCTGAGAGGTGGAGGAAGTCCAACCAGGACTCTCTCCTACAAAGTCCTATAAACCTCCAGCAACCCAACAACCACGCCCTACCAAGACCACGAAACCGGCAGCGGCAGCGAAGACAACAGTGTCAAAGCCTTTTCCTGCCAAGGACAAGAAAGGCAAAAATTCCTCCAGAGGAGGGAAAAATCCTAGAGAGAGTGGCCGAGGTCGCAAACGCTAGGATTGGCAGTCCCCCTGCATGTCCACCAGTGGGGGGATGCCTACAAAGTTGCGCAAGCAGGTGGCAGCAACTCGGGGCCGATTCCTGGAAAGATTTCCGTAATCATTCAAGGATATCGCATCCCATTCATAACATCTCTACCTCCCCTGACAGCGAATCCAGTGTCGTTGAGCTCCCTTGCTATGGAATCGGCAAGGGGGCAAGCCCTTCGGGCAGAAGTCGAGACTATGTTGAAGAAGGGCGCTCTACAAAAGGTCGTCGACGGGTCCCCACTCTTCTTCAGTCGACTCTTTCTGGTAAAGAAGGCGTCTGGAGGCTGGAGACCAGTCATCGACCTCTCAGCTCTGAACAGGTTTGTCAACCAGACGCCGTTCAGCTTGGAGACGGCAGACACGGTCAGACTTGCCGTGAGACCGCAAGACTTCATGTGTACAGTGGATCTGAAGGACGCGTACTTCCAGATCCCAGTCCATCTGTCTTCAAGGAAGTACTTAAGATTCAGCCTAGACAACAAGATCTACCAGTTCAAGGTGCTGTGTTTCGGTCTCTCCACAGCACCTCAGGTTTTCACCAGTGTTCACCCTGATATCGTGGGCACACAGGATCGGCATCTGTCTCCTCCGTTATCTGGATGACTGGCTGATCCTAGCAGACTCAGAGTCAGCCCTTCTTCGACACCGAGACGAACTTCTGGGACTTTGCCAAGATCTGGGGATCATGGTAAATCTCGAGAAGTCTTCTCTGCTTCCTACTCAAAGAGTGGTATATCTAGGCATGATCATAGACACCAATCTCCACAAAGCCTTCCCATCAGATGACAGGATAGCAAGGCTGAGGAGGGTCGCGAGTCCTTTCCTCAGACGAGAAGAACTCCCAGCCCAATCGTGGTTACGTCTCCTCGGTCACCTCTCATCCTTGGCCCGTCTAGTTCCCAACGGTCGCCTCAGAATGAGATCTCTGCAATGGCGACTCAAGTCCCGGTGGAATCAAGGACACGATACCCCGGACGTCATGATCCCTATGGGTCCTGCGGAACGGACGGATCTTCATTGGTGGGTGACAGACGAGAACCTACGAAGGGGAGTGGATCTTCGCGTCCTCCCCCTGGATTTGATGCTGTTTTCGGACGCTTCAAAGAAAGGGTGGGGGGCCCATGTTCTGCACCACAGGACCTCAGGCCTGTGGTCAGAATCCGAAAAGTGTCTCCATATAAATATGCTAGAAATGAAGGCCGTATTCCTGGCCCTTCAACAGTTCCAACAATACCTGGCGGGTTACTCTGTGGTGGTGATGAGCGACAACACCACAGTAGTGGCTTACATCAACAAGCAGGGAGGTACCTTTTCAGAGCAGCTATCCCATCTCGCAGTAGAGATACTGAGATGGACCGAAGTCCACTCGATTCCACTATCGGCTCGCTTCATTCCAGACAAGAGGAATGTGCTCGCCGACAGTCTGAGCAGAGCGTCTCAGATAGTGAGTACCGAGTGGTCTTTGGATTATCTAGTAGCCAACAAAGTCCTGACTTTGTGGGGTTCCCCGACTGTGGATCTGTTCGCTACAGCGCTGAACTTCAGGCTCTTGCTGTACTGCTCCCTAGTCCCGGATCCCAAGGCACTCTGGCAAGATGCCTTCCAACAACGGTGGGAGAACATCGACGTATACGCCTTTGCGCCGTTCTGTCTGGTGAGGAGGGTAGTCAACAAGACCAGAATATCGGTTAGTCTCTCGATGACCCTGATTGCTCCGCTATGGCATCACGCAGAATGGTTTCCAGACCTTCTGCAACTCCTAACGGAACTTCCGAGAGAACTCCCTCCACGACACGAGCTACTCAAACAACCACACGCCTACATCTTTCACAAAGCCATAGCTTCATTTCGACTTCACACCTGGAGACTATCTAGCATCTCCTCGCAGAGAGAGGATTTTTGCAACAGGTTGCGAACAGGATGTCTGGACACCTGTGAAGGTCATCCACAGGGGTCTACCAGGCAAAGTGGCGAGTTTTTTGTGGTTGGTGTCGTGGAAGGGGTATCTCACCACTCGATGCCACTATTCCAGCAATAGCGAAGTTCTTCGTGTATTTGCGAGAAGAAATGTGCCTTTCAGTCTCGGCAGTGAAAGGCTATCGCTCAGCCTTAAGTCTAGACTTCAGGCTCATAGGAGTGGACATTTCTTCTTCGCTGAAACTTTCCCTACTCATACGAAGTTATGAACTTACCTGCCCTCAGTCGGAAGTGAGACCTCCTCCATGGAACGTGGTTCGAGTTCTCAGGTCTCTTAAGAGACCTCCCTACAAATCATTACGCCAGGCTTCAGATCGCCACCTGACTTGGAAGACGGTGTTCCTACTAGCTTTGGCCTCGGCCAAGCGAGTCAGCGAACTTCATGGTCTCACGTATGACATCGCCCATTCAAGGGGATGTGGGGAGGTAACGTTCAGATTCATCCCTGAGTTTGTTGCTAAGACTCAGAATCCGGGAGTGCCGGACCCTCGGTTCGACTCTTTCCAGATTTCGAGTCTTCGTTCTGTAACAGATGACCCAGACCATCTCCTACTGTGCCCAGTAAGGAGTCTGAGGCTATATCTCAAAAGAACGGCTGCAGTTCATCCCCAAGTGCAGGCATTGTTTGTGAGCACTGGGAGGACAAAGAGGAGGGTTACCAAGAATACTATCTCGGCATGGATTCGTAAGGTAATCCATCTATCCCTGAATCCTGTCCCTCCTCCTTCACGTCGCCCTAGAGCACATGATGTCAGGGGCGTAGCTACGTCCCTGGCCTTCAAAAAGAACTTCTCAGTGACGCAGGTTCTACAAGCAGGGGTGTGTAAGCGTCAGACGACCTTCACAGCCCACTACCTGCAAGACGTGACCCACAGGGGGCTCGATACGTTCTCTATCGGCCCTGTGGTGGCTGCACAACAGCTGGTTTAAACCTCAGGCTCCTTAATGGACGAGTAGCAGAAGGTTGAGGGCATTGTTACCCGGTTTTAGTCTAAATGAATGAAAAGGTTTGTCTGGCCCTTATTCTTTTCTTCATCCTCCCCTCTCTTGGGGAAAGCAACATCCTGGGTTCTCTGCACAGCTGACCTCAAACCACTACAGGTAAACCATGTCTCCTTGTGTTCCTAGTATTAAGCTAATACTGTCACGTCCCCATACCCTGACGAGGTGGTATTGGGAGAGTCCTAGCCTAAAGTTTCCATCTAAAGGACTTCAGGTCAACTTCTTAGGACGAGTCACTCTTCAAACCTTCACACACAGCTTACGTAGGCCGCAGCCCTTGCACAGCAAGGTGCTAGCGAGGTGCAGGGACTCCTTATTGTTGAGTGCTGTCACACTCAGACTGAGTCCCCGGGCAAAGCCAAAAGCCAGTACTGGCCGGGACTTACCACCCTTCCTAAGGGTTGAGTCACCCATATTAAATAGCGTGGTTTGTATTTCAATTATGGAACAAATGACAAATTCGTAGGTAATTTGTATTTTTCAATATTAATCTTACCCGATGATCATGTAGCTGTCAACTCCGTTGCCCGACAGAAATCTACGGACGGGATACGCCAGCGATCGCTATACAGGTGGGGGTGTACTCACCAGCGCCATCTGTGGTCAGGTACTCCAGTACTTCTTGTCAACAAAACCTCAATTTTTCCTCTGTCGTGCCGCCGGCAAGACCTACATGGATACGCTGTTGATTTTGGAGTCTTTTGTTCACGGTTTGGTGAAGTATTTGCTCTAAAATTTAGCCTTCGCTGTACAGGAAGCTTTTCCCTTAGCTTAGATAGCTTTTGGAATTAATTTGATTTATTGGTTAATGATCTTTGCTTTACTTTGGAATTCCCCCTTGACTGTTCCTGAAATTCAAGATGTCCGACCACTCTCAAGCTCCTAAATTTATGCGATGTAGTGTTAGGACTTGTAATAGGCATCTTCCGAAGGCCTCTGTTGATCCTCACACCGTATGTTCCGATTGTAGGGGAAAATCCTGTCAATTGGAAGATCGATGTGGGGAATGTGCTGGGCTTTCGGAATTCGAATTTAATGAATTCCTCAAATATACAACTAGGTTAGAGAAGGAGAGAGTTAGGAGGAGTTCTTCTCGCTCTTTGGTTTATTCCTCTCCCCATGCCCCTCAACCTTTTCCTTCCCCTGTGGTGGTGACCCCCGAACCTGCTACGAGTGCTCAGCCTGATATGACGGATATGTTGCGTGCCATTCAGGCTCTTGGTGATAAGGTGGAGTCGTTAGTTAGTGACCACAATCTTCTCTTGGCAGATGTCAAGGAACTGAAAGTGAAGAGTGCAGTGGGAAGTGTTAGTGCCAGTGCTGTGCATAGTGTCAGTGTCAGTGTTGCGCATGAGGATACTTCTGTGCGTGCCAGTCGTCCTCCCAGTCTGGGACCTCTTGCAAGCTCCCAAGCCCAGGGGAGAAGCAACGTCGAAGGACCAAAGGGTTCGGCAGGCCTTGATCGGCGCACAGTTGTATCCTCAGTGGTTGCGGGCGTATCTGCTAGAGATCGTCACTTCCACTCCCAGACGAATGAGCCCTTAAATTCCTCGTCTGCGGAAGAGGTTTCCAGGAGGAAACGCTGGACCCAGGTCTCACGACCGCTCAAACGTAAGGTCCCTTCCGAGCTAGTCCAACGGCCCAGGTGTAGCCACTGGGCCAGTTCGGACTCGCCGCAGTCATCTGATAACTGCACACCTCCCAAGAGAGGTAGAGTGGTGCCTCAACAGGCCTCTGCTCCAACCACTGTAGACCCCAAGTGGTCAATGCTGCAGACTATGCAGTCTCAGCTTGCGGCTTTGATGCAGGAGTATCAGGCAGAGAAGGTTAGCACCCCTCCTCCTGCGAGCGCTCCTCCACCTCTGCGCAGTCCTCCCTGCCAGACGCATGTTCTTGCTGCGCCTCCTGCTTTCATGCGTGAGCTGCCGCATCGGGAGTTGCCGGGTTCCAGCACTATGCGGCAACCTCCTCAACCCATGAGGCAGGAGCCTCATGCTATGCGGCAACCTCCTCAACCCTTGAGGCAGGAGCCTCATGCTATGCGGCAACCTCCTCAACCCTTGAGGCAGGAGCCTCATGCTATGCGGCAACCTCCTCAACCCTTGAGGCAGGAGCCTCATGCTATGAGGCATCCTCCTCAACCCATGCAGCACGAGCCTCATACCATGCAGCAGCCGCATTCCATGCAGCATGAGCCTCATCCCATGCAGCATGAGCCGCATGCCATGCAGCATGAGCCTCATGCCTTACAGCATTCTCTTTTGACCACATCGCATGCTCCTCAGACCACCGCAGAACCTCCCTCACACCAGCCCTCTGCCTTTGTTGTTGCCAGCCCTCAGTCTATTCAGCAGAGGCATGATGATGGATCCGCAAGTACGCATGCACCCGTTCTGCAGGATTCAGCCATTCAGCCTGCTGCTCTGCCTTTGCCTCTCGCTACTCAACTGTCAGGCGATGAGGTTTCTGAGGATGAAGCTGCTCATCTGGATGATCCTCCCTCTGATGTGGAAGGACACAAGTCTTCGCCGCCTTCCTTAGACTTTCGCAAGGTCCTGGCTCTGTTCAGAGAGTTGTACCCTGAACACTTCGTGTCTGCAACCCCTCGTTCTCCTCCCTCCGAGTTTTCTCTGGGCATGCAGTTTACAACGCCTGCCTACACCAAGCTTGTCCTCGCCAGATCATCAAGGAGAGCTTTGAGGGTTTTGGGGGATTGGTTGCAGTCCAAGCAGCAACTGGGAAGGACCTCTTTTGTGTTTCCTCCTCCTAAGCTGGCTTCTAAGTCGGGCGTCTGGTATGCCACGGGAGAGGAACCTGGCTTGGGGGTTCCTGCCTCTGCCCAGGCCGACTTCTCAAGTTTGGTTGACTCTCCCCGCAGGTCGGCTATGAGACGTTCGAAGGTCTGCTGGTCCTTTTCAGATCTGGACCACTTGATGAAGGGAGTCTTTCGCGCCTTCGAAATTTTTAACTTCCTCGATTGGTGTCTGGGAGCCTTAAGCAGGAAGGCTGCTCCTTCTGACAAAGACTCGGCCATGCTGATCATGTCCAGTATGGACAAAGCAATTCGCGATGGTTCTGGCGAACTTGCGGCTATTTTTGTATCAGGAGTCCTCAAGAAAAGGGAACATCTATGCTCCTTCTTATCGGCTGGTATCACCCCTTGCCAGAGGTCAGAGTTGTTGTTTGCTCCTCTCTCCAAGTGCCTGTTTCCGGAGGAGTTAATTAAGGGGATGGCTGCTGCTCTTATCCAGAAGGATACACATGACCTCATGGCTTCTTCAGCACGTAAGGCTAAAACCTTACCTTCCGTGCCTAGATCTTACCGCACCCCTGTTGCTGATACACCTGCTACCAGGTTTATTCCGCCCTTTCGTGGCAGAGCCTCCAGTAGAGGAAGTACCTGTGCAGACAGTCACCGTGGCAAGTCCAAGAAGGGTGCCAAGTCCACAAAAAGCAAGCTTTGACTGCCTTCCTCTCCAGACAGCTGTAGGAGCCAGACTCAAGACCTTCTGGCAAGCTTGGGAGAGCAGAGGTGCAGACGCTCAGTCTGTCAAGTGGCTAAGGGAGGGATACAGAATTCCGTTCTGCCGCAATCCCCCTCTGACCACATCTCCCATCAACCTCTCTCCCAACTACAAGGAGAAGGACAAGAGGCTAGCGTTACAACAAGAGGTGTCGCTCTTGCTACAGAAGGAGGCAGTGGTGATAGTTCGGGACCATCAATCCCCGGGCTTTTACAACCGTCTCTTCCTGGTGGCCAAGAAGACAGGAGGTTGGAGACCGGTGCTGGACGTCAGTGCGCTCAATGCTTATGTCACCAAGCAGACGTTCACAATGGAGACGACGAAGTCGGTCCTAGCAGCGGTCAGGCAGGAGGACTGGATGGTCTCGTTAGATCTGAAAGACGCCTACTTTCACGTTCCCATCCATCCAGACTCCCAACCTTTTCTGAGATTCGTCTTTGGAAAGGTTGTGTACCAGTTCCAAGCCCTGTGCTTTGGCCTGAGCACGGCACCTCTTGTGTTTACGCGACTGATGAGGAATATTGCGAAATTCCTTCACTTGGCAGACATCAGAGCCTCCCTTTATTTAGACGACTGGCTTTTAAGAGCTCCCACAAGTCGTCGCTGTCTGGAGAGTCTCAGATGGACTATGGATCTGACCAAGGAACTGGGCCTCCTGGTCAATTTAGAGAAGTCCCAGCTCGTTCCTTCCCAGACCATCGTTTACCTGGGTATGGAGATTCAGAGTCGAGCTTTTCGGGCTTTTCCGTCGGCCCCAAGAATCAACCAAGCCCTGGAGTGCATCCTGAGCATGCTGAGAAGGAACCGATGCTCGGTGAGGCAGTGGATGAGTCTAACAGGGACTCTTTCATCGCTAGCCCTGTTCATCGAGTTAGGGAGACTCCACCTCCGCCCCCTTCAGTACCATCTGGCAGCTCACTGGAACAAGGAAATGACGCTCGAGACAGTCTCAATTCCTGTTTCCAAAGAGATGAGGTCTACTCTAACGTGGTGGAAGAACAGCATTCTTCTCAAGGAAGGTCTTTCGTTGGCTGTTCAGACCCCCGACCATCATCTCTTCTCGGACACATCAGACTCGGGCTGGGGCGCGACATTGGACGGACAGGAATGCTCGGGGATATGGAATCAGGAACAGAAGACGCTTCATATCAATTGCAAGGAGTTGTTGGCGGTTCATCTGGCCTTAATGAACTTCAAGTCCCTCCAGCTAAACAAGGTGGTGGAGGTGAACTCCGACAACACCACAGCCTTGGCGTACATCTCCAAGCAGGGAGGGACTCATTCGAGGAAGCTGTTCGAGATCGCAAGGGACCTCCTCATTTGGTCAAAAAGTCGAAAGCTCAGGCTGGTAACGAGGTTCATTCAGGGCGATATGAATGTCATGGCAGATCGCCTCAGCCGGAAGGGTCAAGTCATCCCCACAGAGTGGACCCTTCACAAGAACGTTTGCAACAGACTTTGGGCCCTGTGGGGTCAGCCAACTATAGATCTGTTCGCTACCTCGATGACCAAGAGGCTCCCATTGTACTGTTCCCCGATTCCAGACCCGGCAGCAGTTCACGTGGATGCCTTTCTGCTGGATTGGTCCCATCTCGACCTGTATGCATTCCCGCCGTTCAAGATCATCAACAGGGTTCTTCAGAAGTTCGCCTCTCACAAAGGGACACGGCTGACGTTAGTTGCTCCCCTCTGGCCCGCAAGAGAATGGTTCACAGAGGTACTGCAATGGCTGGTCGACGTTCCCAGGACTCTCCCTCTAAGAGTGGACCTTCTGCGTCAACCTCACGTAAAGAAGGTACACCCAAGCCTCCACGCTCTTCGTCTGACTGCCTTCAGACTATCGAAAGACTCTCAAGAGCTAGAGGTTTTTCGAAGGAGGCAGCCAGAGCGATTGCCAGAGCAAGGAGGACGTCCACTCGCAGAGTCTATCAATCTAAGTGGGAAGTCTTCCGAAGCTGGTGCAAGGCCAATGCAGTTTCCTCTACCAGTACCACTGTAACCCAAATTGCTGACTTCCTGTTACACCTAAGGAATGTTAGATCCCTATCAGCTCCTACGATCAAGGGTTACAAGAGTATGTTGGCAGCGGTTTTCCGCCACAGAGGCTTGGATCTTTCCTCCAACAAAGATCTACAGGACATCCTTAGGTCTTTTGAGACCTCTAAGGAACGTCGGTTGTCCACTCCAGGCTGGAATCTAGACGTGGTCCTAAGGTTCCTTATGTCATCAAGATTTGAACCTCTCCAGTCAGCCTCTTTCAAGGACCTCACTTTTAAAAACTCTTTTCCTCGTTTGCCTTGCAACAGCCAAAAGAGTAAGTGAGATTCACGCCTTCAGCAGGAACATAGGTTTCACATCTGAGACGGCTACATGTTCCTTGCAGCTCGGTTTTTTGGCTAAAAACGAGCTTCCTTCACGTCCTTGGCCTAAATCGTTCGAGATACCTAGCCTATCCAACATGGTGGGTAACGAGCGGGAGAGAGTACTTTGCCCTGTCAGAGCTCTTAGGTACTATCTTAAAAGGTCAAAACCCTTACGAGGACAATCGGAAGCCTTATGGTGTGCTATTAAGAAACCTTCACTACCAATGTCTAAGAACGCAGTTTCTTACTACATAAGGCTTCTGATTAGAGAAGCTCATTCTCATATGAAGGAAGAAGACCTTGCTTTGCTGAAGGTAAGGACACATGAAGTGAGAGCTGTGGCTACTTCAGTGGCCTTCAAACAGAACCGTTCTCTGCAGAGTGTTATGGATGCAACCTATTGGAGAAGCAAGTCAGTGTTTGCATCATTCTATCTCAAAGATGTCCAGTCTCTTTACAAGAACTGCTACACCCTGGGACCATTCGTAGCAGCGAGTGCAGTAGTAGGTGAGGGCTCAGCCACTACATTCCCATAATCCCATAACCTTTTTAACCTTTCTCTTGAATACTTTTATTGTTGTTTTTGGGTTGTACGGTCAGCTAAGAAGCCTTCCGCATCCTAGTTGATTTGGCGGGTGGTCAATTCTTTCTTGAGAAGCGCCTAGGTTAGAGGTTGTGATGAGGTCCTTTAGTATGGGTTGCAGCCCTTTATACTTCAGCACCTAAGAGTCGTTCAGCATCCTAAGAGGACCGCTGCGCTCAGTAAGGAAGACGTACTTATTAAAGGCAGAGTAATGGTTCAAGTCGACTTCCTTACCAGGTACTTATCTATTTTATTTGTTATTTTGAATAACTAATAAAAATGAAATACGGGATACTTAGCTTCTTTGTTAACATGTATACTGGTTTTCACCCACCTCCCTGGGTGTGAATCAGCTACATGATCATCGGGTAAGATTAATATTGAAAAATGTTATTTTCATTAGTAAAATAAATTTTTGAATATACTTACCCGATGATCATGATTTAATTGACCCACCCTTCCTCCCCATAGAGAACCAGTGGACCGAGGAGAAAATTGAGGTTTTGTTGACAAGAAGTACTGGAGTACCTGACCACAGATGGCGCTGGTGAGTACACCCCCACCTGTATAGCGATCGCTGGCGTATCCCGTCCGTAGATTTCTGTCGGGCAACGGAGTTGACAGCTACATGATCATCGGGTAAGTATATTCAAAAATTTATTTTACTAATGAAAATAACATTTTTCCTAACTATACAAACCTTAGCTATTTAATCAAACTTGCCCGCCAGCCCTATCCCCGTTGAAGTCCTACCTCTAAGCAAAGTGAGCTCAAGCACAGGTGTGTGAGAGGGGTGGGGGTAGCAAGCTACCCTCCCTACCCCCCGCTAACTAGTGGTGGGGTAGTAAACCCTCGTTAAAATTCTAATGACTCGTCATTTCAGTTACGCCAAAAGTAATTACCCATATTAAATAGCTAAGGCTTGTATAGTTAGGAAAAATACAAATTACCTACGAATTTGTCATTTTTATTATAGTTACTCCGCTCCCCCCTTCTCCCATGGGTGTCGACTGGGGAAGGAAGAGAGCAATGCTTAATTTTTATGTTGTTCACTCGGGGTTCCTCTTCGGAATTCCCCCTTCGGGAATTTCTGTTAAATAATTAATTTTATTTTTTCCTAGTTAACTATGCAGTTTTTCTTCGTTCGACTAAGAGTGCCGATGAAGCAGAGCTGTTCTGTTCATGCGTGGGGAATCTGCTGTTGCTGCCGTCCCTCAGAGAACGTCATTATGGGCGTCATCCCTTCTCTTAGAAGTACTCCCGTGACAACATGACCAGCACTCCAGATCATCTTAGAACGCAAAAGGAGGTTCGCCTCCAGGTGTTGGACAACTTCTCCCCCGAGGGAAGTTTCCTCCCCAGGTGTGAGGTTGTTTCTCCTTCAGAGGGAGAACTTTACACATCTTAATAAATTCATCGTCTCCGACTGCTGTTGCTGCCTTCGCCCAGACTTCTCTCTCTCTCTCTCTCTCTCTCTCTCTCTCTCTCTCTCTCTCTCTCTCTCTCTCTCTCTCTCTCTCTCTCTCTCCCCCCCCCCATGCTGAGTTTCTCTTCCTACAGGGGCAGAGCACAGTCTTGGCAAGTCTCTTCTACGAAGTGTTTACCACTCTCGTTCGCAAGAGAGGCCACTCATAGAGACTCCTCTTCGGAGGATCGCTACTGTTAAAGGTTAGCTTGCTGATCCACCGACCCTCAATGGGCGTCTTCTAGTCTCTTCTACGAAGTGTTCACGTCTCTCATTCGCGAGAGAGCCCACTCATAGAGACTCCTTTTCGGAGGATCGCTACTGTTGAAGGTCAGCTTGCTGATCCACCGGCCCTCATGGGCATCATCACGGGTGTCTTCAAGTCTCTTCTACGAAGTATTCACCTCTCTCGTTTGTGAGAGAGGCCACTCATAGAGACATCTCTTCGGAGGATCAAGCAGACCTACCAGTATCCTACTAATCTACTAGCATAACCTTGGGCTGCAACGTAGTCCTTAGGACTTCGGTCCTGGACTCTAATGTGGACGTTTTTATGGTCCCCATCTATGGATGCTCTCCCTTCCAAAGGGCACATCCCAGTTCCTGATCGTCCTGCTAGCTGACCTACTGATCTACCAGCGCAACCTTCTCCTGCAACGTAGGCCTTTGGACTTCGGTCCTGGTCTCTAACGCACCAATGGTCTCCCGCGCGCGTAAGCTCCGATGCTCTTGCGCGCGCCAACAGTCTTCTGCGTGCGTGCGCGCTCCAACAATCTACCGCACACTCGCGCCGATAGTCCTCCGCGCGTGTGTGCTTACGGCCTTCCTCGCGTGCACGCGCCAACGGTATTCCACGTGCAGGCACCAATAGTCTCCCGCGCGAGCGCCCGATGGCCTTCCGCACGCACACCTGCTAATGCTTTTGCGCTCCAATGATCTTGCGCGCACCCACACGTGCCAATGCTTTTGGGCTTCAATGATCTTGCTGGCACACACCCTTCCGCGTGTGCCAGCAGTCTCCACGTAGTACTCTCATGCATGCGCCTATGCACCCGCCCTTATGCAACTAGTCACGCTTCGGCGCATTCGCGAAAGAGTCAGGGCTCGCAGATATAATGCACCAGCTCTTGTCTAAGAGCCAGCGCTTGCCTGCTCTCCAGGCAGAAATTGAGCACCAGCATCTTCCTGTGTGCCATCGTTCCAGTACTCTCCTACACACTCGTGCAATAGGCAGTAAAAAGGAATAAAACATTTTGGACAGGTCACCATTGCCCCATTCCTCCCCGCAGACACATAAGCATTGTTACCGCGAAAGAGGAATAAGGCTTCACAGAAGGATTCAAGATCCCGAAGATTCCATCCTACAAGGGGAATCGAAACGGGGAATCTTTGGTCCCTGTCTCTTCTGAAGTTTCTTTTTTCCTTGACAGACCACCGTCAGCAAACAGGAAAGCATCAACAGTCTGATCTCTAGATCACTGTTTGCTGATGGCTAGTTCACAGTTTACTTATTGCTAGGTTGCCAATCACCAGATCACCAATTGCTAGGCCAATGCTGATCTTTGACCTCTAGTCCCTCCAATGACTAACGATCTCCAATTGCTAGCGTTTCCAATCACCGATTGCTAGTCAATAACCACTCATCAGCTTGCTGATCACTGGATCACCGATGGGCAGCTCATCTTTCTTCGATCATTGAACTCAGCTCGCTGATCTCTGACCAACCCATCTTCAGCTTGGTCATCTCTGACCAACCAAGTGGGACCATAATCAGCTTGCTGATCTCTAACTCGCCATGAATCGGTCATCGGCAATTTTCCAGCAGTTCTTGACTTGAACTTACTAGGCAACCTCTTCCTGTAGTTTCCTAGATCAGAAGGTATATAACATACTTCTCGCTACTGGCCGTTAGCCATCACACTAAAGTGATTGGCAAATGTTCGACAACCCTCATCAACGGCTTGTCGACAGGAACTACTTGCGAGCACTCTCCAACTGCACAGTAACTACGATAAGCAACGGTTAACCATTGATTAACATTCGCCAGATTGATTCTATTCTAAGGAATAGCATCAATCCCATCAGGGCGCATGGTAAGGCTAAGCGTCGCCTTCCTTCTGTTAGTAAAAGGAATTCTCTCTCAAAGAAGAATTCTTACCCTGGGTATCGCACCTGATCCTTTACGACACGAGTCAAGACTCCAGCGTCGACAATCTTCCATGCAAAAGGTTCTGCAAGGATCTGTCCCTTTGGGTCGATGTCCACACCATGTTGGAGTTTGAACTATGGCTAAAATCTCAGGTCTTCATTTGCACACTGGACCTAAAGGACACTTTCTCCCAGGTCCAAACCATCCATCTAGGAAGGTTGGAAGATTCAGTCTAGACAAACAAGGAACACCAGTTCAAGGCACTTTGCTTCGGTCTTTCCACTACACCCATCCTGGTCTCACAGGATCGACTTCTGTCTCCTTTGTCTCGGGACGACTGACTGACCTTAGCAGACTCAGTGGCAACCTTGCATTAACACCGGAACTTCTGAAGTCTTTTTACCAAGATCCAGTGATCAGGGTAAACCTACGGAAGTCTTCCCTACTTCCCTCCCAGAAGACTGGTGTATCTGGGATTGATTCTAGACCCCAATCTCCACAAAACCTTCTCGAAAACGAGAACGACTCCCATTCCAAGAGACTTGAGTTGGAAAGAGGAGAGAGGAGGGACCATAGTGCTGCATCACACAACCTCCGCCCTCTGGACAGAGCCCGAAAGTGCCTTCACTTAAATCTCTTAAGAGATGATGGCCAACTTTCTGGTCCTTCAGCAGCCTCATCGGTTCCTAACAGACCACTCAGTGATGTGATGGACGACACACCATACACCACATAGAGACTCCCATTGACAAGCAAGAAGTAACTTCCTCTTAGCCTCTTCCCATCTAACAGTATAAACACTAAGATGGGCCAAAGTCTGTTCGGTACCACAATCAGCCCGCTTCATTCCAGACTGGAAGAACGTGCTTGCTGACAATCTGTGCATAGCATCTCAGATAAGGTATACCGAATGGACTTTGGATCGCCATGTAGCCGACAAATTCCCGACTTTACGAGGTCCTCCAACTAGGGGTCTGTTCACAACGCTCCTGAATCTCAGGCTGCCGTTGCTCCCCAGCCCTAGACCCCAAGGCTCTCTGCCAACAGCGGTGGGTACAACAATGACGTTTACGTCTGGTCTCTGTTTTATCTGGAGAAGGGCACTCAAGAAAGCTAGAACATCGGTCAACCTCTCAAGGACTCTCCTAGCTCTGCTATGGCATTATGCAGAAAGCTTTCCAAACCTTTTGCAGCTCCTGATAGGGTCTCCAAGAGAACCCTCTCCACATCACAGACAACCCACTTTGACACCTATCACAAGCTATAGCTTTGGTATGACTGTACGCCTGGAGACTACCCAATACCTCTTTGCAAAAAGGTTGTCTAGATATCTGAGGAATTCCTCAGCATCAGTCTACTAGACAGTATAACGTCTTGTGTGGTTGGTGTCATGTGAAAGTGTGTCTCTCCATTCAATACCTCGATTCCAGCAATAGCGGAATCCTCGAGTATTTACAAGAGAAAAAGACCTTCTATTCAGTTCTGACAGGTAAAGATGATCACTCAACCTTGATCCTTCACCCTCAAACTGAAAGAAAGGGACACCCTCTCATCGATAGACTTTTCCTATCTCAAACGGACTTACAACTTGCCTTTCCCCAGTCGGAATTGAGACCTTCCTCTTGGAACATGGTTCAAATTCTCCGATCCCTAAAGGGACATCCTTATGTTCCACTTCACCAGGCAACAAATTTTCTCCTGATTTCAGAACACAATGTTCCTACACACTCAGACAGCAACCATACGAGTCAAGGAACTTTATGGTCTCTCTTTCGACATCGCCCATTATTGAGAAGGGCGAAAGACAATGCTCAGTGTAAATAGCTAAGGTTTGTATAGTTAGGAAAAATACAAACTATCTACGAATTTGCCATCCCCGGGCTACTATGGATATTAACTCGGGAGAGGAAGAACCTGTTGACGACGGTTCAAAACATTCCGATGGGCGCTTCCAGTATCCGCCAGCTCTAAGATGACTCCTTCGGAGCAAAAAGATGCCGATCAAATCTTTTTGAAATTACTGGCGTGCATCGGGTAAGTGAATAACCTGGAAGGACCTGATGACGTTTCAACTGAGGGTAAGGATACAATCCTGGATCAGTTTTCTGGTGGCCGAGACCCACCAGACCCAAGGTAGCTCTACCATGGGCAGTGATGGTTAAGGTAGCAAAGAAGATTGTAGGTTCATCTCGCCCTCTTCAATCAGTAGACTCCTCCAGGTTACTTTCTCCGCTATACATAAGGCAGAGGAAGTACTGTACTAGGAGGCGGTGGGAGATGGCCCTTCTCTCCTTTCGCTTAATCTGGCGATCATATCCTTAACGCATTCTTCCTTGGAGAAAATGATAACTCAGCGAGTCCAGTTCTCCTCCGCGGATTCTGCCAATATGGAACAGGTTGCAAAGTGTGCCTTGCAATCCGCTTCATGGTTGGATAATTGGTTCAGTCACCTTTTTAAGATCAAGGACTTCTCAGTCCCTAAGAGGAGAGAAACTTTGTTTGCTTTCTTTCTCCTGTGTGAGGACCCTTGAATTCTTAACGGAGAATGTTATCCAGTGGGCTAACTGGGGCTTGAGGCAACGAGATGCCGTTGTCTCAAGATTTCAGAAGCTGGTGCCCAAGAGAGAGGCGATGAAGCTGCGTAACGCCCCAATGGATGTACCCTCCCCGTTCAAGGGGGTTGACATTGAAGGCATAGCAGACCATTGGAAAAAGGTCAGCCAGGACACTCTCCTCCAGCAAGTTGTCTTCTCTCATTCCTATCAGCCGTCACCTCCAAAGCAGAGGCAACCTTCTCCAACACCTCAACGTATCCAAAGGAAGAATGCTCCCAAGAAGCGGGAACCGAAATGGCAAGATTCTAGGCCTCCCTTTTTATCCCAGAGGGAAGTCGGGGAAAGGCAACAAGAAATCCCAGAAAGGACATCCACGCTAGGGAGGGCAATCCTCCGACCAATCCATCGGTAGGGCGATGCCTTATGAGCAGATGGCAGAGGTGGATGAACTACAGAGCTGACCCCTGGTTGACTGGTGTATTTAGAAAGTGGTACATTGTCCCTTTTACCGACTCTCCCCCTCCACAGGCTCTAAATCCATCAACAACGAGGTCCTATGTGAAGGGACCAGCAAAGAACCATGCCGTACAGGCCGAAGTCAGGACCATGCTAGAGAAGGACGCTCTCCAGGTGGTCCCTGGGGGGGGGGGGGGTCACCAGGCTTTTAGTCTCTTATTTTTAGTAGAAAAGGTGTCTGAAGGCTGGAGACCCGTTATAGACCTCTCGGCCTTGAACGAGTTTGTCCTACAGACTCCGTTCAAAATGGAGACGGCAAAAACGTTCAGACAGGCTGACAGACCGAACGACTTTATGATCTCGTTGGACCTGAAAGGCGTGTACTTCTAGATCCCAATCCATCTGTCATCAAAGAAGTATCTGGGCTTTATGAAAGAGGAGCAGATATACCACTTCAAGGTGCTGTGCTTTGACCTGTCCATAACACCTCAGATGTTCACGCGAGTCTTTACTCTAGTGTCCACCTGGGCACACAAGAAAGGCTTTCATCTCCTTCGTTATCTATTCTAGACTATTGACTGATTCTGGCAGACTCGAGGGAGAATCTTTTCCACCAGGAAAAGCTCCTTGCCTTTTGTGATAAACCGTGAGAAGTCTCAACTGCGCCCAGTCCAAGATATGGTATATCTAGGAACGAGGATCAAGACCACACTAGGCAAAACCTTCCCGACCAAGGACAGACCAAAGAGACTGAAAGAGGTAGCCCAGGACTTCTTCTTCGAGAGACGAGTTGTCAGTACATCGATGGGAAAAGCCGTCTCGGCATTCGGTCACTTCAGTGGCAGCTGAAGACCTTTTGGTCTCAGCACAGACCCACCAAGTACTCTAGTACTGGTGGGTCCCAAATAGAAGAGAGACCTGAGTTGGTGGGTGTTAGACATTTACCTACTCAAGGGAGTAGACCTTCTCTCTCCCCCAGATTTGATGCTCTTTATGGTTGCATCAGAAGAAGGGTGTGTGGCTAATATGTTAAACCTGACACCATCAACTTCTGGAAATGAAAGCCGCTTTTCTGGCTTTCAAACATTTCTATCGTCTCCTTCCAGGACACCACGTAGTACTGATGAGCATCAACACTACTGTAGTAGCTTGCATAAACAAGCAAGAAGGTACTTTCTCACCACTCCTATACCAGGTAGCTGTAGAAATCCTCAAATGGGCGGAAGAGAACTCGATAACCTTAACAGCCGGCTTCTTCCCCGTGCTGGGGAACAATCTGAGCAGGACAGATAGTTGGATCCAAGTGGTCTTTAAATCAACAGATAGCCAACAAAGTCTTGACTTTGTGGAGTTCGCTGACAATAGACCTGTTCGTGACGTCCCTCAACCGGAAACTTCCGGTGCACTGCTCGCCAGTACTGGTCCCTCTAGTGTTCTGGAAGGACGCCTTCCAACACACGTGGAACAGGATGTACTTCTATGCATTCCCCTTTGTGCCTAGTAAGGAGTCTACTGAACTAAGTAAGGGTATCACAAGATCTAGCGATGACCCTCATATCTCCATTTTGGGAACATGCAGAAGGGTTCCAAACCTTCTGTATTTACTCATAGAAACACCGAGAAAATTACCCCCACTTCCCAGTCTACACAGACAACCACAAGGGAAAATTTTCCATTGCTACGTCTTTACATCTGAAGGTTATCTAGCAACCCCTCGAAAGGTGAGGCTTTTCAAAGCCAGTTGCAAAACACATGGCAGGAGGCAGGATACCTCCGGGACTTGTCGACTGCAGTGGACGGTTCTGTATCAGTCAAAGTGGTCCGTCTTTTGTGGTTGGTGTCGTGGACCTGGTACTGTATCCTCAGTGCCTCTATTCCAACAATAGCAAAGTTTTTACTGTATCTCAGCCTTAAGCCTTGTCTTTGACATAAACAGAGTTAACATATCCTCGTCGACAAAATTGTCACTCCTTGTTCGTAACTTTGAGTGATCAGGCCATCTCCATGGAACGTTGCCAAGTTCTTATGTTTACTGAAAGGAGCCTCTGTCATGCCTCAGATAAGGACTTGACCTTGATGATGGCTTTCTTGTTAGCTCTGGGCTTTGTGAACATAGTCAGCGAACATCATGGCTTTTCTTATGACATAGCTCATTCACTGGGGTTGGGGCAGGTCACTCTCAGTTTCGTTCCTGAGTTTGTTGCAAATACTGAAAATCCAGTGGTGGCTGATCCTAGGTTCGGCCCCTTCTAGATTGAGAGTTCAGTCAGTAACAGACGATCCTGATCAACTGTTACTATGCTCTGTAAGAGCGCTGAAGTTGTATCTTAAGGGGCCAAGAAGAGCTAAATGCATTCCAACAATGGTGGGAAAACAAAAGTTTTTGGCTTTCTCCTGTTCTGTCTGATGAGAAAGGTACCCATCAAGACCAGAGCATCCAAGAACCTCTCAATAACCCTTATAGCTTTGCTATGGCATCACGCAGAATGGTTCCCAGAGATTCCGAGAGAACTCCCTCTGCGACATGATCTACTCGAACAGCCACAAGTTAAAATCTTTCACAGAGCCGTAACTTCACTATGTCTTCACGCCTGGAGAATATCCAGCACCTCCTCTCTCAGAGAGGATGTCTGGATATCTGCAAAGATCTTCGGTCAGTTTACGAGGCCAAGTGGACTGTGCTCTGTAGTTGGTGTCGTGGAAAGGATATCTTTCCCTTCGATGCCACTATTCCTGCAATAGTGGAGTTCCTGGTATACCTTGGGGGGAAAAGCTTCTCTTGGTCTCGGTGGTGAAAAGCTGCCGCTCAGTCTTGACTGCCTTTAGACTGAAAGGAGTTGATATTTCCTCTTCGTTGGAGTTGTCTCTCCTCCTATGGAGTTTTGAGCTTACCTACCCCAAGTCCAAAGTTAGGCCTCCTCCATGGAACCTGGTTCGCAAGCTTCAATCCTTGATGGGTGCTCCCTATGAATCATTATGCCAGGCAACAGATCGCCACCTCACTTTGAAGACGGTCTTCCTACTCGCCTTTGCTTCGGTCAAAAGAGTCAGGCAAGCTTCATGATCTTTCCTACGATGTCATCCATTCAAGTGGATGGGGGAAGGTAACACTCAGCTTCATCCCTGAGTTTATTGCCAGGACTCAAAATCCGGGAGTAGCAGATCCTATATTCGGGCCTCTCCGGATTGGGAGTTTTTGTAATGTAACTGATGTTCTAGATCAACTTTTACTTTGCCCATTAAGTCGTTTGAGGTACTATCACAAAAGAACTGCAGCGGTTCACCCCCAAGTATTAGCACTCTTTGTCAGCACAAGAAGGTCAAGAGGATGTTAACAAAGAATGCATTTCTACTTGAATTGCGACACAAGTCTTATGAGCGAGCGTGTGAAAGTGACAAACTACCTTCGCCGACCACTACCTGCAAGATGTTCTCCATTGACCCTGGGGTGGCTGTACAACAAGGGTTTTAGATACCTCAGGCTCCTTGATGGTCAAGTAGATGATTGAGGGCAAAGGTTACCCAGGATTAGTCTGGGGTGAATGTTGAGAATGACTGTCTCTTTCTTTCTTTCATCTCCCCCTCTCTTGGGGAACAGCACCCACGATCATATGCAAGCTGGTCTCAATTATCTGCAGATAAATCCACTTCCCTTGTGTAACCTAATATGGTAATAATACTTATAGCATCCCCATACCCCCTGGCAAGATGGGATTGGGTAACATCTATTGTTGATTCAAAAGATTCTTACGTTCTGAGAATCCTTACCTATACTAGTCACATTGCTAGTGTCACACAATCATACAGATTGCTAAGGCCGGTATCCGTGCATTGCACGGAATTTAGCAAGGTGTCAGGGTTTCTCCTTGTTACGTCTGGAGCTCATACGGGATAATCCCAGGTCAAATAGCAGCTAGTGGGTTGAGCTTCCACCCTCCTTATGGGTGTGAGTCATCCCAATAAATGGCAAAAGGGTTTGTATTGATTGTCGGAACAAATGACAAATTTGAAAGTAATTTTTATTTTTCCTGATGGTACAAATCTTGAGCTAATTATACAAATTGGCCTGCTATCACCTGTCCCCTAATAAGTCCTGCCTGCAATCAAAATTAACAAGACAATACTGGTGTCTGTGAGGTGGGTAGCCGGCTACTCCATTCTGGCCTGCAAGGGAATGGTTTTCGGAAGTGATGGGCATGTGGATGGACTTCCCTAGAAGACTTCGGCAAGTCCAGATCTTCTCAAACAGCCCCACTTCGAGAGGTATCATCAAACCCCCCTTGCTCTCAAACTTACTTCCTTCAGACTGATTAGAAGCTTGTCAGATCTCGAGGCTTTTCGGCACAAGCGACGAAAGCTATCGCTAATTACAAATGGGGTAGTTACACCTTGGTAAAAATCTTATGGCTAGTCTTCCAGATTCGCCGAAAGTATATTCCTATAAATAGCTCCAGGTTTGCATTGTTAGGAAAAATGCAAATTACTTTCAAATTTGTCATTGTAGAGTCTTGCCATATACATTACCCACATACTGTAATATCCTGACTGTGATCTGAGCTGGTCATTTCAGGCTCAAGAAACTAATAATTTTTAAATGCAATGAAAATCTTAGGACAATTGGGAGGGCACTGTATGCTGGGACTGAGTACTCTGCTTCTCATAAGTCTTTTTATGAATGCTGATATCATAAGATTCAATTATAATGATTTCTAGAATTTATTTTTATTTTAATTTGATTTATTTCAATTCACAGGCAGAAACTTGGTGGAAGCACTCAGAGTGAAAGTGTACTTGTGCAGAATTTAACAGATGGACTTGCCTTGGAGTTTGAATGTTCAGATCCTACTCGTAGGTTGCGGCTGTTGTTATCAGAGTTGCTGCTTGTGATGGCTCAGGTAAGTTTTATTTTCTATACATAAAATAAACCTTTGACCTATAGGAGTGTGATTTTAGTGAAGCTGGAATGGCCATTAAGCTTTTCAATGAATTAACAGCTGGCTGTCGTGTGGCTGGTAGGCCACGCCCATCCAACAGGTAGCGCTACTTTCACTTTGATTTCAGCCATGGTGATGTACTAAGTACCTTCCGTACATCCTAGTTTGGCTAAGTTTATGCCTTTTAATCTTTCCAGATTGTCTGTTTTTTGCTTGTCCGTTGCTGATGTTGGCTCTTTGGGCAGACATGCGGCTTTAACCTAGCAAGTCCTGCCAAGGATGTGGCCAATATATGAGTAGAGCCGAATGGAACCTCATGAACTCAGGGGGCATGACTGCTCGTAGGCTTCCCCCTGTTCCAAGTGTAGGGAGTGGCCTCCTTTGCATATGGTGGGTTTTCAAAAAAGCAACAGCCAAGGAGATATTCGTTGTCATTGTCAACACCAAAACTGATGCCAAAGAAACTTTTGAGCTCCTTCATGCCTTTTTTAGGTGTAAAACTTACTTTTTGTTCCGTAACCGAAATACAAACCACGCTATTTACAAAGGGTATTACTTTTAGCATAGCTGAAATGGCGAGCCATTAGAATTTAACGAGGGTGTATTACCCCCGCGCTAGTTAGCGGGGGGTAGGGGAGTGGTAGCTAGCTACCCCTCCTCCCCCTCACACACAGGTGAATACTCACTTTCACTTTTGGCTCGGACTGTGACAGACGTCTCTGTCTTGGTCCTCGCTTGGCAGCCATTGTCTGTTTTGTCTTTACTTAATCGCTTACTTTTCATTTACTCAATATATATGTAAACATGTTTTCATGTTTGTATATGTATTTGAGTATAGAAATAAGTAAGTATTTCTCTCTCTCTCTCTCTCTTGAGGTCGTTCACCCTTTTACTACGTATTACTACGTCCTTGTAGCCTAGCTTCCTTTCCGTGTGGGGGGTGGCTACGCCGTACGTTTGTCTCAATTAGTTATGAATCTAATTGTAGTTGTTTTTTGTTTTTCAGCTTGTAGAACGATTCCTTTCGGGGTTTTCGTTCATTCTTTAGTGTTCATTCATTTTTAAATTACATAATTACATAGTTACATAATTATAATTGTTATAATTCTGTTTTGGTTACAGCTCTCCTTCCGCGAGTGTAAGTGGTTGTGAGGGCACGTGCCTGTTGGGTAATTCTTGTTCCTTTCCCTCGGGATTCCTCTTCGGAGCCTTCCCGGGGGAATGAATGTGTACTAATATTATTTGTTTTATTTTTTTACAGTTACCGATCTAGTTCGTTTCTGTAATATAGCAACGGTGTGAGCTGTCTGGTGGAGTCCTGGGGATTCGGCTGTTGCTGCCTCCCCCCTTGTATTTTCGTCAGGGGCGTGTCTCCTACTGGTAGTACTCCCGTGACGACGGACAGCTCTCCAGTTCATTTAGAATACTCAGGAGGCTTGCCTCCTTGGGCGGATAACTTTCCTTCCGAGGGAAGTTTTTCCTGTCCAGGCTTGAGTTTTTCCCCTTTTGGGGGGTTCTTCTCTTGCCTTTTTTTCGTGCAACTATGCTCTTGGTGCTGAGCGGTTGCACCTGCAGTTTCGCTCAAGGGGCTGGGCAACTGCAGGAGCTCCTCTTCGGAGGATTGCTCCTTTTAGGTCACTAGCTGACCAGTCTCTTCCACGAAGTGTTTCTCTTTCGTTCGCGAGAGAGTACACTCATAGAGACTCCTCTTCGGAGGTTTCTTCTGTTGCTGTTGCTGTTGCTGTTGGCCTCCCTCGCCGTAAGGCCCACCGTCCGCCTCGTCGTAAGGGCCTCTCATCTCCCTATAAGGGTGCTTGAGGCGCCTTTTTGGATCTCCGTTTGCAACCTACAACTGCTTTTTCTCGATCTTCCGCCTTGGTGCAGATGGACAGCAGTCTGATCTCGTCTTCCGACGGGCAACGGTCTTCCCGACGGACAACGGTCTTCCCGACGGACAGCGGTCTTCCGACGGACATCAGTCTCCCGGCGGACAACGATCCCTTCGGGGCAAAGGGTTGCCCCCACGGGGGTTCTTCCCTTGCGTGTCAGGGTTTTCCCTGCGCGCCCTTCTGCTCATCAGCGCTCTCCTGTTCGTCAGCGCTTTCAAGATGATCTTCCCTGCGGTTCCTGTTGGTTCCTGTTACACGCCCTGTGCGCCCACGTTCGCCCTCGCGATCTAGAACTTCGGTTCAGGTCAGGGTCAAGGACTCTTCTTCTTTGCGCAGGCTTCCACGCGTAGCCTTCTGCTCGTCAGCGATCATCAGCTCTCCAGCGATCATCAGCTCGTCAGCGATCATCAGCCCGCCAGCGATCTCCGGATCGCCCACGTGTGTTACAGCCGGCACGCCAACGTTCTCCAACACTTCTGAAGGAACATGGTTCGCCAGCTACTAGCTCACCTGCGCATGCTGATCGCCATCGCGCGACCCTCAACTGCGGATGCTGATCGCCATCGCGCGACCCTCAACTGCGGATGCTGATCGCCATCGCGCGACCCTCAACAGCGGATGCTGATCGCCATCGCGCGACCCTCAACTGCGGATGCTGATCGCCATCGCGCGACCCTCACCTGCGGATGCTGATCGCCATCGCGCGACCCTCAACTGCGGATGCTGATCGCCATCGCGCGACCCTCAACTGCGGATGCTGATCGCCATCGCACGACCCTCAACTGCGGATGCTGATCGCCATCGCGCGACCACACACCTGCGGATGCTGATCACCATCGCTCAACCCTGCGCATGCTGATCGCCATCGCGCGACCCTCAACTGCGTATGCTGTTCGCCATCACGCGATCGCCCACCTGCAGATG
This sequence comes from Palaemon carinicauda, assembly GCF_036898095.1. Lineage (NCBI taxonomy): Eukaryota > Metazoa > Arthropoda > Malacostraca > Decapoda > Palaemonidae > Palaemon > Palaemon carinicauda. The sequence continues at coordinate 61,499,695 of NC_090735.1, forward strand.
CTGTTCGCCATCGCGTGACCGCCAACCTGCGCATGCTGATCGCCATCGCGCGACCCTGGCATGCTGATCACCATCACGCGACCCTGCGCATACTGATCACCATCGCGCGACCCGGAGCATGCTGATCACTGCTCGCGATCGCTCACCTTCACATACTGCTCGCCAACGCACGATCGCTCACCTGCACATACTGCTCGACCATCGCGTCGGCATAACACAACGCGCCATCGCCAACCTGCGCGTTAGCTCTCACCAGCTCACCACCGATCGCTTGTTGATCCATATTGCCAGCGGTCCTCCTCGCCCACGCGGCAGCGCGTTTCCTCGCCATCGCGCTAATGCTTGCGTTCGCCGCCTCGGACTCGCTCTCATCCACCTGCCCACCCTCACGACCGCTCGCCCGCGCGACCGCTCGCCCATGCAACCGCGCGACCGCTCGCCCGTGCAACCGCCCGACCGCTCGCCCGCGCAACCGCTCGCCCGTGCAACCGCGCGACCACTCGCCTGCGCGCCCACACACCCTCGTGCCTGCACGTCTACGCTCATGCTCTTCAATGTTCGCCCACGCGCGAACCAACGGTTTTTTCCATCGCGCAGATGGATGGTGTTCCGTCGCGCGAACCTACAGTGTTTCTTCTCACAAATGTCGGCTTATTTCTTGCAGTATCCATTGCTCGTCTATGGGTTATCGCTCGCTGACCACCAGGAATTCCCGTCGCGCGAGCTCCAGGGCAATTGCGACCACGATTCCCAATGGGGTTTTCGCAGCATGACCAGCCTGGCGAGTTCTTCTGGAGCGTATTTCCAGAACACTGCCTCACGCCGTAAACACAGAGCATGGCACTTGCAAGAATGGAAAAACTTTAGGGAGATCTGAGCAACACTCCTCTATTCCTGAACCTGGGTTAGCCCTTCCCCGTCATTCCCTGGAAGGATTTTTGGCGGGGGGGCTTTCCGTTCGAGATTTCTCCATCGGACAAGGGGTGACTGCTTACCTCTTCCTCTGGGAGCTTATCAGGTTCTTTCCCTCCTCGGTTACGGCCCGAGGTTTGGTTCAAGGAAGCTACAGGAAGATCAAGGGTACTTTCCTCCTCTCGAGCTCAGGCACCTTGGCCTTTCGTCGTTAAGTATCTAACTTGCGGACAAGCTCGATGTTGTACCATCTGGACGCGCTGACTGAGGGCTTCCTTCTGGTGTCTCATCTGTGGAGGTCGACGACCTCAGACACCCTTCCATCCTTGAGAAGAGTTTGTTTGTGCCCAAGGACAGAGACTTAGACAGCTGCTGTGCGGAGTAAATCGATTTCCGGTTTCACTCCTCCAAGGCGCTTTCTTGCAGACTCTGCAGGGCTCCAGCGCCCTTTTCTTTCAACCACGTCGGCCTAAGTTATCGGCTACGACAACTGGGACAAGGTGTCCAATTGCAGTTTCCTCCTGTCAGGAACAGATGGCACGGGAGACTCCCCCGGGGGGGGCATAGTCCTAAAAGGAGTTCACGAACTCTAGGATTGCAGGTTTTTCGCTGGGAGGATGCTTAAGGTTACTCATCCGAATGACAGCTTCCCGATGCCCATTCCCGCACAATCTCTGTGAGTAGCCAAGGATATCGCGCCTGCCGTCTCTGTCAGCGAATTCAGTGTCTCTGAACCTCTATGCCATAGCGTCAGCAGAGTTGCCCGGTTGGGCAGAATGATCCATACCTTAGGCGAAGGTCTTCCTTAGGATCATCGACGGCTTCACCCCCGGCCCCCTCAGTCGATCCTTTCTTGTAAGGAAGGATATGAGAGGGGATGTCCATATTCGACCTCTCAGCCCTGATCAAGTTTGTCGAACAAACTTCGGCCAGCGTAGACCAGTAGAATCGATCAGACTGGTAACGAGGCGACAGGACTCCTTAAACCCTGGATCGGAAGGACGGGTACTTTCAGTTTCCATTCCATCCATCTTCCAGGGTGCTCGTCGAATTCAGCCTAGACTGCAAGTATTCCTGCTTATGATGCAGTGTGGCTATCCCGCCGTGGCATAGCAGGTTTGTTTCCCCAGAGAACTCTCCCTGCCTTCCTCTTGGCCGCTCAGGTGCAGGCTTCCGCCTCCTCTGCTGTTTGGAGGGCTGGTCAACTCCGGTAGGCTCGGGTTTCGACCTTCTTCAGCACCGGGACAAGCTTCCGGATGCTTACCATGAGTGTGGGCTCATGGTATTTTGCTTGGAGCCTTCTCTTCCTCTGCCTCAACATCTGGAGTATCTGGCCATGATATTGAGTCAACCGCCTTACCACATTGGAAACCCCGCTTCTCGTCCGTCCAGCGAGGTTAAGCAACGTCGGTACTTGGATGGGTGACCACCTGGGGACGCCAGATTCTGTTACCACATCCTCCGAGCCTTCCTTTCGGTTGACTGTGGCAAGACTGAGGAGAGTCGCAGTACCTGTTCTCAGTCAAGCAGAGCTTTCAGCCTTACCTTGGAACGTTTCCTAATTCTTCTTTCCTCATTGACCCGTCTATAGTCCGAACGGTCGCCTCAGGATAAGTTCCATGTGGGGCGATCCAAGTTCCGGTGGCTTCAGGCAATGTTTAACCGGACTCCCTGGCCCTATGGGACCAGCGGAACTATTAGACCTGCAATGGGTGTTGACCTATGGAGCCTCTTGATGGTAGTGGATATTCTCGTCCTTTCCCCACATTCTTGATGCGGTTCTCGGACTCGTCAAAGGAAAGGGGGGGGGGGCGCATGTTCCGGTCCAGGCCTACGGTCAAGACCTGAAGGATACCTCTCCATCATTCAGGCAGGCTTAGGGGCCTTAGTCTGGCCCCTCTTCAGATCCTACAGCTCCTGCCGAGTCGCCCCGTTGCGCGTCGACTTCATTCTAACCAGCAGGGGACGCATTTTCACACCTTCACATCTTGCAGTAGAGATACCGGGATGATTGAGATTCTCTCAATACCACCATCGGCTCTCTCATTCCAGGCAGGGGAATGTTTCTCTCAGACTATCCGAGCAGAGCCTCATAGAGAGAGTGTACCTTTGGGTCTTTGACCTTGGGTAACCAGCAAGTGCTGGTCTGGGGGACCTGATCGCGACAGCTTGGAACCTCAAGCTTCCGCTAGTCTTCCCCCCAGTCTCAGACCCCGAGACTCTGGCAAGATGCATTCCGGTGATGGTGGGACAACTTCGACGCCTGCGTCTTCCCTCCTTTTTCTCTGCGGACAATGGGTCTCAAAACCAGGTTGTCTGTCAACCTTTCAATGGGAGAGCTCCACTGGGACTATGCGCAGAACGGTTTCTGGACCCTCTGCTTCCCCTGACGGAACTCCCGGGAGAGCTTCTCCCACGGCGCAGACTACTCAAGCAACCACACTGCGACATCTCTCCCGAACTGGGGCGTCGCTTCGGCTTCATGCCTGGAGACACTACGCTTCCTCCTCTAGAAGAGACAACCCGCTACAGTCGCGTCATCTGCGATAGTCATCCACAGGGGTCTCCCAGGCAAAGTGAAGAGTCTAAGGTGGTTGGTGCCGTGGGAGATATACCTCTTCCCTTGAGGCCTCTTCTCCAGCAATAACGGTCTTATTGCCTTTCGGCGGGAGGAAACTCCTTTCCGCTCTCGGCAATGAAGCCTGTCGCTCAGCCTTTCCCTGACCTTCAGGCTTAAAGGAATAACTTTTTCCTGCCCGCTGGATCTATCCTCGCTCATGCGAAGCTACGATCGTCCCTGCCCTAGTCGGAGGAAGACCTCCAACTTGGAGCATGGCTCGGACTTTTAGTCCTTTAAGAGATCTTCTCAAGACCATTTTACGACAGGCCTCGGATTGTATTCCGCCTTGGGTCTTCTGCTCACTCTGGCCACGGCCAGTGTGTAAGCAATCTTCTTGGTCTCTTACTACTCCCCCCTTTCTAGGAAGAGGGGAAGGCAACATTCAGGCTCGCTCCTGAGTTGTTGGCTAGACTCAGAATCTGAGGGTCCCGGCCCTTCGGTCCGATTCATACAAGATTTCGAGTCTCCATTCTGTGTCTGATGTCCCAAGACCTTCTCTTTCTTGCCAGTAAGGAATGGAGAGGTTAGCGCTGGGAACAGCTGCAGTTTGTCCTCAGTTGCAGCCGATTTGGGAACACAAGGAGGACATGGGGGGAGAGTCACCAGTATACCTCTTCAGCCCGGACTCAAGGACATTCATCTCGACCTGTCTTCAGACCCTCCCCCGTCACGTCGCCCTACAGCACGATGTTGGATACATCGCAACGTCCCTCGCCTTCGAGTAATACTACTCTGTGACGCAGGTGCTACAAGCTGGAGTCTGGAAGCGTCTGATGACCTTCGCAGCCCGCTTCCTGCAGGGCGTGACCCACAGGAGTCTCGATACGTTTTCTATCGCTCTGTGGTGGCTACACAACAGCTGGTCTAACCTCAGGCTCCTTTTTGGACAGGTAGTAGAAGGTTGAGGGCATTGTTATCAGGTTTTAGTCTGCATGAACGAAAGAAGTATGTCTGGCCCTTACTTCTTTCTTCATCATCCCCTCTACGGGGAAGCAGCATCCTGGTCTCTGCATAGGTGACCTTGAACCTCTGCAGGTAAGCCATGCTTCCTTGTGTTCCGAGTATTGAGTCAATACTGTCGCGTCCCCCATACCCTGACGAGGTGGTATTGGGAACGTCCTAACCAAAACCAAGAGTTCCTTCTGGAACTCCAGGTCAACTGCCTAGGACGGGTCACACTTCTTCCTTCACACACAAGCTTACGTAGGCCACATGGTTCCTTGCGGAGCAAGGAACTTGTGAGGTGCAGGGACTCCTTTTCTCGAGTGCGACTCACTCGGATTCTGAGTCCCCGGGTAAAGCCAAAGACAGTATGGCTGGGGACTTTCCACCCTTCCTAAGGGATAAGTCACCCTTTGTAAATAGCGTGGTTTGTATTTCGGTTACGGAACAAATGACAAATTCGAAGATAATTTGTATTTTTCCTAACCATACAAACCTTAGCTATTTACACATATTTGCCCGCCAGCCCTGTCCCCCAAGACAAGTCCTACCTCTAAGTGAAAGTGAGTATTCACCTGTGTGTGAGGGGGAGGAGGGGTAGCTAGCTACCACTCCCCTACCCCCCCGCTAACTAGCGCGGGGGTAATACACCCTCGTTAAATTCTAATGGCTCGCCATTTCAGCTACGCTAAAAGTAATACCCTTTGTAAATAGCTAAGGTTTGTATGGTTAGGAAAAATACAAATTATCTTCGAATTTGTCATGTTTTCTACTTCCTCCCAGGCTGACTGTATCCGAGGATTGAAGAAGAGGGAGGGAGTTCTTTGAGTAAGACATGAGTATTCCCTTCCACTAGCAAAGGGAGTACCCTTGCCTCTCTCGCAAAGCATTCCTGCGGTTGTAACGGGTGTTGCCGACTTCAGGAAGGACCTGGATCTTGGTTTGCTGTGGCTGGCCCTTGGGATTGATTGTGCCTCTTTGGCAAAGAAACTTGAGGTTCCAGCAGCTGCTAGATGCCAGAAGTCTTCTCTTCCTGTGGTTGCTTCTTTCACTGTTCCACCTGTTTAGGAGACCTGTGTTATGTTACTTCCCAGTGTATGGTTGCCTTCTGCAGAGGAGTCTCCTTCATGTGCCACAGAGGGTTTGTCTACAATCAAGAAATCCTTGACTTCGGTGATGGAGAAGTGCCTGCGATTGTCTTCCCTCACCACTTTTCATGTTCCAGCGCTTTCTGCCTCAAATGCTGAACCTTGAGAGGAATTGCCTGTCCCCCTGAGGAAGATGAAGTCACGAAAGCACAGAATGACTGATCAGGAATCTCTTGAGATATCACCTACTTCCTCTGCATGGATTTGTGAGAATATCAGCGCTGTATCAAAGCTCTCTCCACAGGAAGGTATTTAGATATGAGATTCTAGGACTTGCATCCCTCCCTCCAGTACGAAGTCTCACCTGAGATCTGCAACAAGTTCTTTAGGTCAGAACTCAGTGCCTTATCCCTTTTCTGCCCAGGGACAACCCCGGGACGCCTCAGTGACACCTTCTCCGTACACTCAACTTCCTGACAAGGACAATCTTCATGGGCTACCATGATAAGTCCTCTGATCATTCTACTGGCTCTCATGAGCAGTAAGCACCTTCCCACACACACACGTGAAGATGGGTGCTTGTGGTCCTCGTTTTCTTGCATTTCCACGAGACAATCCTCCATTGGCACGAGGTCAAAGACCCCTCGTACAAAAGGATGATCTCCGTAAGACCATGCTCTGTGAGCTCTATCGTCCAGGTGACCATAATCTCCGAGACACAGTCCACAATAATGATCGCTTCAATGCTTTTCTCTGTGTGCACGATCGCCTCACCATGTTTCCCCACAAGCACACCTGTCTCTACTCTCATGATTGCCTTGATGTGCATCTCCACGAGCATCTCCAAAAGCACAATCATCACCATAATCACCTTCATGTGCAAGATGACCACAATTTCTGGAGGCTAAAGTTCCTCACTCAGTCTCCACAATCCCATTCCCCTGTACGACACCTTCTCATTCCCAGATGGAACGCACCCAATCCCCATATAATTCAGCGTTGAGTGATCCCTTTTCATCATTTAGTGTCACTCCATCTCATCCTTCATAGTCAAGGACACCTATTGCCGTCTCGAAGTCAGAGGGCAGGCGTGTGAAAGGAGGCTCAACCTCAGAACTGCAATCTCCGTCCTCTCCTTTCTTTGTGAATTACCGACCTGACACTGTCATCAGTCTGGTTTGAAGATACTTCAAAAAGAAGGATGAACTTTTTGTAGTTCATGTTACGTCTTCCCTTCAGGTGAGAGGAGAGAAGTCTTTGTACTGGAACCCTTTAACCCGCGATTCAGGTTCGCTGAGAGTAGGCTGAAAATACCAAGACGAAGCCCACCTTTCTCATGGTTTCTTGTCCCTTTTAGCTAGTTCATTAACCTCAAAGAGGCTTCCATCAAACCCATGAGAACAGTTGATTGACACTTCGACACCCCTCAAGGAACGAGGCCTGCCCTTGAATTTCCATGGTCAGTCCATGCATGGAATGCCTTGGTCAGGGGGAATTTGCAGGTCCCTGAGCCTAAGAATTTATTTTGCTCGAGCCTCTCCATCAACATCCTGCTTCCTTTCCTGTTTCGGCAGCAAAGATTCTATGCACCCGAAGAAGAGGTACCCCCACCTCTTTTGATAGATCCAGCAACAGCAGCACTGACGATAAGCACCACTGCAGGCACGTTCAAATACAATGGCATTGTATGGAAGCTGCTTCCATGGCCAGCCTGCAAGCCACAATTGGATTGACCACTTGTCTGGAGCACTTGCGTACTTTGTTTGATCTCAGGATTTGGCTAATCCATAGACAAAGAGTACAATAACTTTATCCTCATGGGAGCAAAGGTGGTAATGTACCTTGCACATCAGTAGGCAAACCAGTTAGCAAATGGGTTTTAGAGAGGAGAGATGCAGTCACAGCATAGGTTTCCAGTCGGGTGGGACAGGTTGTAGCTCATTCCCTCTGAAATGCCCCTCTGAAATGCTTTGAGCCTTTACATGATGATGCTCTTCCAGAACACCATTGACAAATGGAGAAATGAGAGTCATGACTCCCTTATCCACAGAGCAGTAACCTTCAAGGGCTTTGGCTCTTCTAGATCAACTCTTAGCACTTTTTCATCACAACCCAGCAAATCAGCGATGAAGAAGCCAGTGACAAGGGGCAGATCGCTATCTATGGCTGCAAGACCTACCACATTGAGAAAGGGCGGGGTCTATGTTCCCTCTTTTCTTTAGAATCTTTAGCAATCGTCCACCAATCTCTGATGAAGACCTAGCCTAATACCTGTGACATCGTCATACTTAGATATTAAAGGAGGTAGGCGGGAGTCATGACATGTGCTCTTATAATGGACCAAAAATGCAGTTGGACACAGGAATTCCTAGCACAACTTGCTCCGAAGAAAAACATCTTGTCACTCCCTAACTACATGGGAATTTCCTGTGTGTAACTTTTTGGCTACTCGCTGTGCAGAAAGGGTGTGATAGGGTTCATTTCCTCAGAGTAAGGTGTGGCAGGAATTCCTGTGTCGAACTGTACATTGACACTTCTTGGATCAGTAACCAGCTAGTTTGGTTATACGGCTTCTATCAAAGGTCAAAGGTATGTATTACGTATAGGAACCAACACCCAACGGCCAGCTGTGTGTATTTACCTTGTTAAAAAGCTTGACACTCTTTCTAGCTTGACTTCTGGCTGAAGTCATGCTCATATTAAAGATCTCAGGTCTGTATGGTTAGGAAAAATACAAATACTGTGCTGTAGATTAGAAGATTTGTGATTTTGCATTGTAAATTTATGAAGTAAAGTACAGTATTGTTTTGTCTTCCTATGTATGGTAGGTCAAGGTCTAGTGGGTTGTTTTCATGTTCTCAAAGGTGTTTTTGAAGAATTGTTTGTTTCTATTTTGGATTCTCAATCTTGAAGCTTATTACTAAACAGTATTCTAGAAGTTTTATGCCTGCTGTGATCAAGTTGTGCAATGATCTTCCTAATCGGGTAATTAAATCGGTACAACTTCAAAAGTTCAAACTTGCAGTAAATATTTTTCTGTTGAACAGGCTGACATGAGTCACTTTTAATAGCTTATATGTGAAAGATCTGTTTTAATGTTACTATTGTTCTTTAAATATTTTATTTTAATTGTTCATTACATCTCTAATAGTTTATTTCCTTATTTCCTTTCCTCACTGGGATATTTTTCCCTGTTGGAGCCCTTCAGCTTATAGCATCCTGCTAGTAATGATAATAACATGCTAGAGGCCAGGCACTGGGATCTGTAAGGTCATTCAGCATTGTAATAAGTAGATATAAAAAAATTTATTTTAAGTATTTTTAAACTCCATGCACTCATAACACATTTTGAATAATGAACTGATTATATATAAATATAATTTTACTAAAGGGATTTCGTGTAGATACAGTACCCAACAAGATCTACATCAACATCTAAAATATCAGCAACTGATTTACCATCAAGATGGAATATCCGATGCTGGTATTTAAATTTTGAGTACCACACTAGACTGTGCTTAACAACCAACAGTAATGAGCACTCATTGGTGCATTGCTACAGCCTAGAATGTATATGTATAACTGATCCTCTATCTAGATAAATAACTTCAAACTAGGTTGCTCCTATTTTTGTGGTAGATAAGATGAAAAATTTTGTCATATATTTTAAGTTTCTTGGGTATGTGTAAAATGGTTGTAAATATTTAGAAAATTTTTTCATTAAGAAATTAATTCTGCTATCTGCCACGTATGTGCTCATAAAAATACGGTACTCCAACTTTATATGGTATATAATGAACATGTTTAAAGTCTAGATAACAAAGGCCATTAAAACAAAGCTAATGAAATATAGATTAGTACAGCAGTAACAGTCACAAGTTTGTTCCCAGACTAACAAACCTTCCGTTATCTATTTATCTTTCGGCGGAGTTGGAAGGTAGCCATTAGACTAAAAGTGCAAGGTGGCAACGCTGCCTAACCACTGTAGTGTGTAGGCAGGGGGTGGTTGGGGGGTACCCAGCCACCTGTACAGTATCTACTTACACATCTGTGAATTACGTCAATTTTTTCTCTTAGCTTGTAGAAAATGGACGTCTCCTCTCTCCTCTTTAAGGCTGCCATTGACTTTGCTTATGTGCTTTGCTTTATCTTTTCCAGGTGTGACTGCTTCTTCCCTGAAGCTCCAATGCGAACGTGTTCTGGTCACAAGGGCACCGATTGTGGTACTTTCATGTCGTCAGATGATGCTTACCCTCACTCATTATTTCTGGCCTGCAAGGGTCATCGCTGTGAGTGGGGCCCGCCTTTTAACTAGTGTAGGGAGTTACCTGCCTCCCAGCAGAAGAAATTTGGGCACCGTATGAAGAAGAAGGCTAAGTGTGATCTTTTTCCCTCCGGGGCGAAGAAAGCGCGAGCCTCTTCTTCACGTATGCCTAAATCTCTTTCCAAAGCTCCTCCTAGCTTGCCTTCCTCCGGGGAACGATCGAGTGGGAGCGCAGACCTGATAACTCGTGGCAACCCTAGGATAATGGGGGATTGTTGCTTCCACTAGTGGAGCACCTTCACCTCCAGCCGGCGGGGAACCATTTTCATGTGCAGATGTGTTGCAGGCGTGGCCATCTTTCGGGGTTTCTGCTTCCCATTCAAAGGAAGTTTTGTTGCAACTCCATCAGCGTGGTGCTAGGAAGGATCTTTCTATTAAGCCTACAGCATCTTATGCTCTGGACATGTGCGAGGTCCACCTTTCAACATCTCCTGGCCTTTCCACAAGTGGATGAGCCGATCGCTTGTGTTGGCCCTTCCAACAGTCTCAATTCTGATGACGAACCCACTCGCCATCATGGTACTTCGTCGTCTACTAATCTACAGCCTTCTGTTCTTCCTCACGGGAATGGTTCCACCTCGCGAGCTAACCTTCTTCCAGCTGCAGGTAGTGATGATCTTCAAGCGGCGAGCATTCCATCTGCTAGCCGTTCACAAGGGCGAGACTCACAATCTTCTCATCCTTCGGAACAATCTACATCAGGACGTCGTTCACGGCGATCCGAAAATCATTTTAGAGATCGAAGGTCATCACGATCTCGGCGCTTTTCCTTGTGAAGGCATTCAAGCTTTAGAGCTTCACGCTCACAAGACCAAAGGTTATTATGGTCTCGGAGCTCTTCTTCTGGAAGGCGTTCTGACTCATGAGCTAAAAGCTCACGATTGCGAACTTCACGATCACAAGCTAGACGCTCTAGGTCTAGATCTAGACGCTCGCATTCTAGATCACAGGGTTGGCGCTCACGTTCAAGAGGGTTATGCTCACAATCAAGAGGGCTGCGCTCATGTTCACGAGGGCGGCGCTCACATTCACGAGGTCGACAATCACAATCACGAGGGCGACGTTCACAATCATGAGGCCAACGCTTTCATTCACGAGCTAATCACTCTAGACATTCACACCATTCCCGATCACGAGCAAGGCACTCACGATCATGAACAGAACATTCACAATCGAGGCCTAAGGTGCCCTTTTCACGAGGAAAAGGTTGATGTTCGCATTCAACAATCCCGTGACATTCCACCGTTTGTACCTCTCCTCAGCGACCTCCGACCGAACCTGATCTTTCTATTGAACAACCCTCAGAAAGGCATTTGGTTAAGCTACCTCCAGCGCCCTTTGCTACTTAGGGTGCTTTAGCTAAGTAAGTGTTTGCCTATGCGGCGCTCTCAAATGCTTTCCACTGAGGTGGCACGTTCTCCAACGCTTCAAGTTGCCCCGGTTCATCTCCTCTCATGTCAGGGCCACCCCTCACTTGCTCAAGTCAGGGCTACCCCTCGAATTCCTCTTGAGAGTTCGGAGTCAGGTTCCTCTCTCTGGTGTCTTGATCCCAGAAGAAAGATTACTCAAGGTAATGAGGCACAGCGATCTTCTCCATCTAGATTTGGTGCTGATAATAGGGTGCCTTCCACTGCACACCAATCTCTGGAATGCCTTCCCTTAACCCTGGTCAAGGCTAAGGATATTCTGACTATGTGGCAGAAGAGAAAGATGAGACACAACACAGCACCTCATGCTGATCTCATCGAGCCCCATGCGAGTAGGGATTTTGGTTCGCCTAGGGAAATCTCTATTCATTCCTTCCAGCCTCATCAGATAGAAGTGGTTCCCCTGGACCAACGTCTGGTGTCTAAATTACCTGCAGAGAAAGAATCCTTAGTTCCCGTGACTAGTGCATCAAAATCACCGTAAGTTCCAAATCCTTCCATTCTGGAGGCCCAATTTCCTCCTCCGAAAGAGTCGAAAGACTAAAATGGTACTTAAGAACACTAGGGGAAAGGGAGGCTCGTAGGATAGAGATGGATAGGAGGTCCCCTAAGGTAGGTCCCTCTCGCAACCCTTTTGATGACTTGGACCTACCCCAGGCTCCTATGGATGAGAGCTTGGAGGTAGACAATGTTTTGGACACGGACGAGAAATTTCTCCCAAGGGTAGCGAGTCCAAACTTCCATTCCGAACAGGAGCGTAGAGTGTCAGAGCATGCCTTCGAGCAGGTCCTAGCTTGCAAGAGGCCATAAATAAGCTGCAAGATCCTGGTACTACCTCCTAGCGATGCTTTTAGATGAGCTCTTCGGAACTCAGAGACCCCCTAAGACCAGCGCAATTCTGCCATGGTGGAAGGAATTGACAGCAGCCAGAAGGAAAACTATCTCCTGGATAGCAGGAATTTCTAGTTCCTCGAGAGCAGGTTCCTCTGCTAGGTCTCTTCCACTTCCTTTCCTTTTGCAAAGAAAGTTTTATGAGGTCGAGAATGAACCACACTCGACCTTGATTCTCGACCCCTCAGTAGAATCTCTTACTAGGAGTCTTCCTAATTAAACTTTTTCTTCCTTGAGAGCTTCACTTTTGGTTGCTGAGCTCCTCAACATAGAGCGAGGCACGAAGTACGCCATGCCGGAGGCTTCATAGTTTGACCTATGGTTGTGGTCTTTAGGCCACGTTGTGAGCTCCAAAAAACTTTTTAAGGAGTCCACAAGGAAGTCTTTGGAGTCCTTCCGGTTGTCAGGTACCCACATGCTTGAGTTTCTGTTGCACCACGCCGTCAACTTGTGGGCGAACGTCATCCTCAAGCGACTGGGTACCATCATTGGGAGGAATTTCACTCTCAAGGGTACCTCACTCTTTGTTCCAGAAGAGATAAAGTAGACAGCTGACATTGGAGAAAATCCCCCCAAGGATTCTCTCCTCCCAAGGGCCATAACTTCCTGGTCCTACGAAAGACCCTCACAGCCTTCCAGGAGTCTGCCTTGCACCTCTAACCCCTCAACTTCTCGGTCCTCTGGATCTTCAAAGGTGTCTAAGCGTCCCTTTCAGTACAAAGAGCAGAAGGCAAGAAAGAAAGTAAAGGGAGTGACCGAGGTGGCTGCTCCCGCTAGGGAGGGCAATCCTGACCTCCAAACACCAGTGGGAGAATGCCTGCAGTACCTTTTGCAGAGGTGGCAGCATCATGGGGCAGATCCCTGGATGATTGAGGTTATCGGCGTAGGGTATCGCGTCTTGTTCATTCAATCTCTTCCTCTGACTCGGGATCTAATTCTGTTTAGTTTCTATACGATGGAATCCGTAGAGGAGCTGGCCCCGTGGGGCGAAGTCCAGACAGTGCTGCAGAAGGGCACTCTTGGATGGGTCTCTAAGCTTCTACAATCGACTCTTTCTTTTGAAGAAGGTGTCTGGTGGCTAGAGACCAGTCATAGATCTCTTTCCCCTGAACAAGTTTGCCCAGTAGACTCCATTCAGAATGGAGATGGCAGACATAGTCTCCCAGGCTATAAATCCCAGGGACTTAATATGCACATTGGATCTCAAGGACGCATACTTCCAGATCCCAATCCATCCGTCTTCCAGGAAGTATCTCAGATTTATACATGAGAACAAAAGATACCAGTTCAAGGGTCTCTGCTTTGGTCTTGCGACACCTCAGGTCTTCACCAGGGTGTTCGCCCTAGTGTCACCTTGGGCTCACAAGAACGGCATTCGTCTTCTCAGATATCTCGATGATTGGCTGATTCTAGAAGACTCGGAGATGACCCTTCTGCATTACCGGGACATACGTCTAGTGTTTTTTCAGGATCTGGGAATCATGTTAGGTCTTGAGAAGTCATCACTGCTTCCATCTCAGAGACTGGTATATCTCGGTAGGATTATAGACACCAACAAACAGAAAGTCTGAACATCAGATGACATAGTACACAGGGGGAGAGAAGTGGCAAGACTCTTCCTCAGACGGGAAGATCTACCAGCCCTACAGTGGTTACATCTTTTAGGTCACTTAACCCCTCTTGTCTGTGTAGTTCCAAATGGATCAGGATCAGATCCCTGGAATGGCACCTGAAGTCCATGTGGAACCAACACTCAGACTCCCTGGACACTCTAATTCATATTACTCAGGACCAAGTGACAGACCTGCTATGTTGGGTGGCAGATGACTCAAAATCCTGGGGTACTGCACCCTAGATTCGGGCCCTTTCAGATTAAGAGTCTACATTCTGTAATCTATGACCCACATCAATTGTTACTATGCCCAGTGAGGAGTTTGACATATCTTGAACGCACTGCAACCACATGACCCCGTCTAAGATCTTTATTTGTTAGCTCAGGAAGGATTAAGAGGAGAGTTACTAAGGACACTATTTCAGCATGGATTTGCAAGGTCATAGACGGTGATTTAAATCCCAAACCTCCTCCAGCTCGAAGACGAAGAGCTCACGATTTCATGGGCATCAGTGTGTCCCTGGCATTCAAGCGCAACTTTTCCATGTTGCAGGTATTACAAGCGGGAGTTCGTAAGTGTCCAACAACCTTCACCGCTCACTATTTACAAGACGTGACCCACAGGAGACTCGATACGTTTACTATCAGTCCTGTGGTGGCTACTCAACAAGTGGTTTAAGAATACCTCAGGCTCCTTGTTGGACAAGTAGCAGATGGTTGAGGCATTGGTTACCAGGATTAAGTTTGGGATGAATGAGAGTACACTATGCCTGGCTTTTTTTCCTTTCTTCATCTTCCCGTCTCTTGGGGTATAGCGCCATGTGTCCCTCTGTAAGCTAGCTTCAACCTCTGCAGGTACTGAATGCCTTAAACATTCCTTATTCTCAGTTGCTTCTATATAAGTTGTTCCAGTCATCAATTACTTCTGACTGTTAACGTTTAAGCTTTCTTTATCATTCTTTTGTTAAGAAAAGTGAATATTTTTTCTTGTGTAACCTAGTATAGTCATGAATTAATATACTTGTACATGGCCCCATTGCTTCCTGCAAGGTAAACATTGGGAAATGTCGTTTGGTTTCAATTCCTATTTAAACTCGGATTGCTCTTACCTAGACGTTCATATGGAATCTCTCACAACTATTTCAGTTGCTCAGGCCGCTATCATTCTCACTTGATATTGATAAGCGAGGTGGCAAGATTTTCCTCAATTACAGTCGAATACTGTACTAGGTAAACCCGGGTCAATGACTAAGCCAGAAGTCGGACTTCTACCCTCCCAAGGGTGAGTCATCCACATAAATAACATAAGGTTTGTTAGTCTGGGAACAAATGACAAATTTGGAGATAATTGTATTTTTTCCTAACTAATACAAACCTGGAGTTATATATATAAATTGTCCCACCATCACCTATCCCCCAGTAGGTCGTGCCTGCAGTCAAAAGATTATGTAGTTCACTGATGTGTGAGTAGATGTAGGTGGCTGGGTACCCCCTAACCATCTCCTGCCTACCCACTACAGTGGTTAGGTAGGGTTGCCACCTCGCACTTCCAGCTCTGCCAAAAGATAATCCACATAAATAATTCCAGGTTTGTATTAGTTAGGAAAAAATACAAAGTATCTTCAAAATTGTCATTTTTCCTTATGGTGCAGTACAGTAATCAAAATGCATTATTCATTGGATAAATTGTATAGATTTATACTACATTTTTATTATTTCATTAATATAAATCTATTGTAATTCTAGATACGTGAACCACGCCAGGACTTTTATCATAAATCCTCAGAGTTGTTTGATAATCCCTGTTACTTAGAAGAAGTTAGCGATGTGTTGTGTATTGCGTTAGCGGAACTTCCGGCCTTGCTCCAGCCAGCAGAAGTAGCAGAGGCACTTCTTCACGTCACAAATGGTCCCACTCTTATAGCTCGGATGGTAGCTAACCAGCCTGATTGCTTCAGAGAAGGTAGAATTGATTTTGTTTATTTCAGGTGAAATTTTTCTTTTCTTT
>NC_090735.1:61523018-61586058 GCF_036898095.1 Palaemon carinicauda
ATTTGTACTTTAACTCTTCACTTATAGTTATAATTTGGTTTCGTGCCTTATATATATATAGTGGTATCGAAATGTCCGGGTAACGAAAAATCCTAGTCACAAAATGTCCGGTATCAAAATGTCCGGTATCAAAATGTCCAGTATCAAACTGTCCTAGAACCTGAATGTGTTGAGGTGGTTTTGCCTTGTAAAGAGAATGGAAAATGGCTGTCTGCTGAAGAAGGTGATGAATGCAAGAGTTGATGGGAGAAGTACAAAAAGAAGACCAAGGTTTGGGTGTATGGATAGAGTGGAGGTAGCTCTAGGTGATAGGAGGATAGATGTGAGAGAAGCAGAAGAGCATGCTAGAAGTAGGAATGAATGGCGATCGATTGTGATGCAGTTTCAATAGGCCCTGTTGCTTCCTCTAGCCACCTTGGTGACCGCCAAGGGTAGTAGTAGTAGGGGATTCAGCATAGGAAGTTTCATTTGTGGTGAATAACGGGGTAGGGTGGGCTGTAGCACCCTAGCAGTACCAGCCAAAATTGGCTGAATCCATCATCAGGCTGGGAGGAGCTAAAAGAAGAACCTCTTTGTTTTTGTTTTTTTATGTTGGCTACCCCTCCCAAAAATTGGGGGAAGTTCCTTTGTAGATAGATAGACAGATAGAATACAAGTTATGCTTGCATTCTAGAGTATTGCATTATTCAATTATTTTATCACATTCAGCCCTTTAACACTACACATGGAGTCCTCCTGAGTAAAATGGTCTTAGAATCTGAAAAAATGACACAAAATTCAAGTGAAAATTAAAAAATGAATACAAATCAACAAATGAGTGGTTATGTTAAACACTATGAACATATAAGGCATTTCATGAGAATATTTTATTAGTTATGATTTCTGTTATAGCTGTGACAGGTTTAGTGATGGCTGGTGATAAGCAAGATGAAGATAGCCCAAGTGGTTTGCTGCGCCTCCAAGCTGTTCGAACATTATGTCAAATGAACCCTAGCCAAGCACTTAATGTTAGAGCCCTTTGTGTAAGTATAATTGCCTCTCAACTACTTCCAGTAATATTAATATATGTTTGAAAATTTTGCAATTCTGTACGGTGCAATATCTTGTTTACTGAGAAAATTATAAGTACTTGACCTTTTATATGTGCAGTGTACTGTATAAGATGAAATGTAAACATGTCACAAAAAATCCTGTGGAATTTATTCCTATGCAGATACAAACTTCTCTGCCATGTAAATGGCTTACTCCAGCCAATAATAAAAGAAAAAGGGTTCGGTTGCATGATGGTTGGTTACCTAGCAACCCCACTGCTGGGCAGTGTTATTTGTGGCTACTTGTAGGTTTCACTTCTATCCTGGTCACCGTTACGGTAAGAGGTCTCCCCTCTTCTGTGTACGATCACAACTTAAATAATCCATATTGGATTACTCTTATGGTGCTTAGTGTCCTTTTTTTATAATTGTCACTTAGTGGGCTTATCTTTATTTATGTTACATTTGTACTTAACAATGGCTAATGCCATGGCATACAATGTTTTGTGGAATCTTCATGTGAGTATTGTAGAGAGTGGGGGTCCTCCCGGTGAGAGAGATTTCATTCTTGATACAAGAAACAAGCTAAGAGATCATTTTCCTTCCTTGTCTTCTTCCAGTAATGTTAAGAAGCTTAACCTCTTTCATGTATCGAAAGATATCCCCCATCTTGTTCCTTCATATCTTGAGCCCACTGATACTCCGGTTACAGAAGACAACGATGATAATGCTAATTCAATTATTGATGATGATAATTTCTATACAGTATGTATTATCTGTATTATCACCTAATATTGATCATGTGCCTAGTGAAACCAAGTCAGTGCTTGTTACAGATGCCTTAGCTACGGTCGCTGCGCTCCCTTAGCCAGATCCAGTCCCAGCATCCTTGGTCCCTGATTATTCAGAAATGTATAGATCTCCCTTGCCTCCCACTAGTGAATTGAGAGGTGAGCCCTGTATGGCTATTTGTTCCGTAACCTACGCTATTTATTAGAGGCATTACTTTCGGCGAAGCTAAAAGGACGAGCCATTAAGATTTAGTGAGGGTTAACTACCCATCCTTCTAGTTAGCATGCGGGGTTATGGGGTTAGCTAGCTACCTCCTTCACTCATACACCTGTGACTGTGCTTCACTTTATTTTTTGGCTCGGAGGGCGAACAGTTATTGCCGCTTTTCCTCCTCACCTATTTTGGACTGCCATTAATCTTTCTTTTTACCTCATGTTTTTCTCACTACTGTATATATATGGAAACATTCTTAATGTTTTTATATACAGTATATGTTGTAGCTTTCCTTACATTGCATGTTGCTGTGTGTGTGATAGCGCAATGCGGCAGGTTCTCAAGGGCGGAGAACCTTCCCTCCTGACCTTTCCCCCTTGGACATTGGTCATCCCGTTGGTGGATAGCCTTCCATGAGACTTGACTTGGCCGCCTTCGCAGGGGAATCATCATCCTTTGGATACTCCTCTGTTGAGCTGTTGTCATCGCCTTCCTCTCTACATGGAATCTGCTGGAGGAAGGGAATGTGGTCTTTTAAGAGCTTGACTTCGGTCTTGTTCTTTCTCAAGGTCATTGCCATTCACCTTAAATGGGCGATCGGCCGTATACTCTGCAGGGGGAACACCTTTCCCGTTTGCACGTTAGGTTGTTCTTCCAAATGGTTTCTTCATTAATTAAGTGAAATTATAATTGTTTGTAATTCACCTTTTCAGCTTCATCTCTGCGGGGAACCCCCTTCCCGCTGGAGGGTCGAGTGTTTCTCCCGAGTAGTGAATATTCTTAGCTGAATGAATTAATTGTAATTGACACCTTTCCTGGCCATGGACCAGGCTCTCCTCCGGAGGGAATTTTTGTTACATCATTTATTTTATTTTTCCTCATTTAGTGATGCCATTCTTCTTCATACGACTAAGATAGCTGACATAGAAGAGCAGTGCCGTTCGTGCCTGGGGAATCTGCTGTCACTGCGCCATCACTTTCCTGTCCTTCTGCACCTGTGACAGCTCCTGATCACACTTTCTTCGAGGAACTAGCTTCGGCTATGTTTTCTCATGCAGCACTTGATGGAGATCTTCAACTTGAACAAGGCTTGTTGATGGGAAGCAAACAGCGCTGCCTGGAGGTCTGCATCCTAGTGTAGGACTACTTTCCCTTCCGAGGGAGAGTTATCCTCCCCAGGTGTTGGGTTGTCCTCCCCTCTGAAGGACATCTTCCCTTAATCATCTTCATCATCACATTGACGCCGATTACTGTTGCTGTTTCTTTGCCTAAGACTACGGTCCACCCCTTGCTGAGTCGACTCTTCCGTTGGGGCGGAGTAGAATCCGAGGCTTGCTGCTACTGAGCAGCTTACCGATCCTCCTACCCCTTTGCGGGTTTGTCACCGTGGTCTTTGACCCCACCTATCCCGACCTTCGCCTGGTTCTTCAGTCTCTCCCGCTCGTCAATGATCTCCGGTTCATGACGCACCCTCGAGTTCTCCTTCGCGCGCCTCTCCCGGTGATGTTTGACCTTCCCAAGGGCATATCCCATCTCCAGATCATCGTTCGGCTGTACGCCGACCAGCTGTTCCGACCTATTGCAGCTCGTGTTTCTCCAGTCTCGACGATCGCTGATCACCAGCGCTCCGATAGCAATCGTCAACTTGCTGATCGTTACTTTGCTGATCTCCTGCCAATCGACAGCTCACCGATTGCCAGTTACATCATTTGCCATCATGCTGATTGCCAGCTCACCGATTGCCGGAACGCTGATCACTAGCTCAATGAGCTCCCCTACTCGTCAATGAATCCCAGTTCATAATGCACCGTTGAGGTATTGTTCACGAGCCTCCTGTCTCCAGATCATCGTTCGGCTGTTCGCCAACCAGCTTGTCTTTCTGCTAGTACCAGTCTCGCTGATCGTTAGTTTGCCAGTCTCCGATTGCCAGCTCGCCGATCACCGATTGTTAGCTTTCCGATCGCTGATCGCTAGTTCGCTGATCGCAAGCTCGCCGATTGCTAGCTAGTCTTTCACCAATGGCTAATCGTCAGCTTGTGTTGACCTCCAGTCTTGCAGATTGCTAGCTTGCTGATCATTAGCCCACTAATTGCCAATTGCCAGCTCGCTTATAGCTAGCTCACAAACCACCTATAGCTAGCGCGCCAACCACTAATCGCTAACGCTGACCTCCGATTGCTAGCTCTTCCTTCACCAATTGCTAGCTCTTCCTTCACCGATAGCCTATCGTCAGCTTGCTGACTGCTAGCTCACCAATTGCCGATCCCCGATAGTCAGCTATTGCCAGCTCGACGATCGCTGTTCACCAATCGTTAGCTCAACACTGATAGTCGAACCTTACTCTAACCATCCAGTTGTCGAATGCCAGCACTCTGAGCGTCCTCTCAGAGCTCGGAGCGCTGATCGCCAATCTCTGGCTCGTCGATCGTTAAACCATACTGTTGTACTTCAGCTTATCCGATCATCCACCAGCTCACCTATTTTGTGGTGTTCCGATCGTTAGCACGCCGATCCCTAGCTCATTGATCTCCAGCCTGCCTTGCAAGCTCAACGGTTGCCAGCCTATCTTGCCAGCTCAACGGTTGCCAGCCTATCTTGCCAGCTCAACGGTTGTCAGCCTACCTTGCCTGCTCAGTGGTTACAAGCTCAACAATCCCCAATCACAAGTCGGCGATCATCAATCGCTGATCACCCATTCCTGATCACCCTGTCGATCGCTGATTGTCTGCTCTTGCTTTCGCTAATCATCGTTCTCCAGCTCGTTGACCGATCACCAGTAGGCATCTCACTGATCACCTTTTGCCTGTGACCTCAGACTTTCCTCGGTCTTGTTCACCAGACTTACGGCCCTCATCAGACGAACTCTCCTTGTCACTTGCTCATCAACGAACTCTGGTTTGTGACTCTCCAGCTAGTTGAAACCCCCCGGTTGTTCATCCCTTAATGACCCTTTGGTATATGGCCGTTAGCCATTCAACAGTGGACTTATCTAGTGGTTCGCCATTCACCTTTGGCTCTTCGACCACCAACTCGCTGATTGTTGAGTCAATCCACCAATCAACGGCAGATCACCGCTCGCCAACTGACCAGGCAGCCATCGTCTGCTTGTCAGTCACCATCTCCGGCTCACAGATTGCCGATTCACTGATCACCGGCATCTCGCCGTTCACTGGCAGTTCGCTACTCAGACTCACTAGTCACTCCCTGCCTGTCATTCCCCAGTAGATCAGAAGGCTAAGGACACACCCCTCGCTGCTCACTGTTCGGCATCACGCCGATCTCCTAAAACAATCGGCAGGCGATCGGCAGTCCCCATCAGCAGCTTGTCGACAGGTGACTACTCGCGAGCACTCTCCAACTGCACCGTGGCTGCGATAACCAGACCTTGACCATTGTCAACGTTTGCCAGAATGACGCTGTTCTATGGAACGGCATCACCCCCATCAGGGCGCAAGTTAAGGTCAAACGTTGCCTTACCCCCTTCTTCATCAGTTAAGGCTAAATTCTCTCCCAGGGAAGAGTCCTTATGCAGGGTATCGCATCCCGATAACTCATCTCTCCCTCCACGGGTCAAGACCCCAGCATCAACAAGCTCCTGTGCAAAGGGATCCGCAAAGGAGCAGTCCCTTGGGGCCGATGTCCACACCATGTTGGAGAAGGTTGGACAAGTGTTAAGACCACGGGTCTTCATGTGCACACTAGACCTAAAGAACGCATAATTCCAGATCCCAAACCATTCATCTTTAAGGAAGTATTGGAGATTCAGTCTAGACAACGGGAAATACCATTTCAAGGCACTGTGCTTCGGTCTTTCCACAGCACCCTAAGTCTTCACCAGAGTGTTTGCCTTAGTATCATCCTGGGTTCAAAGGATCATCATCCGTCTTCTCTGTTATCTGGAGGACTGGCTGATCCTAGCAGACTTGGTGGCAACCCTTCTTCAGCATCGAGACAAACTTCTGAGGTTTTGCGAAGATTTGGTGATTATGGTAAACCTCGAGAAGTCTTCCCTACTTCCCACTCAGAAGACTGGTATACCTAAGAATGATTTTAGACACCAATCTCCACAAAACCTTCCTATCAAGAGAGAGGATAACGAGGCTGAGAAAGGTCGCAAGACCTTTTTTCAAGACGTGAAGAACTCCCAGCCCAGAAGTGGCTATGTCTCCTCCGACTCCCATCATCCCTCACCCATCTAGTTTCCAAAGGCTGCCTTAGGATTCGATCGCTCCGATTGGAATCAGGCCTTCGATTCCCCGGGCATTCTGATACCCATGGGACCAGAGGAACAGACGGACCTCAAGTGGTGGGTGGCAGATGAGAATCTACGAAAGGAAGTGGATCTTCTCATCCTCCCCCCGGACTTGATTCTGTGTTTAGACACCAAAATATGTGGAGGGGGCGACCAACGTGCTGCACCACACGATCTCAGTCCTCCAGCCAGAGTTTTAAAAGTACCTTCATATGAATCTATAAGAGATGAAGGCAGTCTTTCTGGTCCTTCAACAGTCCCATCATATCCTGGTGGGTCACTCAGTGTTGGTGATAAGCAACAACACCACAGTAGTGTCTCACATCAACAAGCGGGGAGGAATTTGTTCGTAGCCCCTATCCCATCTAGCAATAGAAATACTGAGATGGGCTGAAGCCCGCTTGGTACCACTACCAGCCGCTTCATTCTAGGCTAGAGGAATGTGCTCGCCGACAATCTGGGCAGAACATCTCAGATAATGTGTACTGAATGGTCTTTGGATCACCTAGTACTGTAGCCTACAAAGTCTTGACTTTGTGAGGCTCTCTAACCATGGATCTGCTCACAACAGCCCTAAACTTCAAGCTCCCTCTGCTCCCCAGACCCCAAGGCTCTCTGGCAAGATGCATTCCAACAATGGTGGGGACAACAACGACGTTTACGCCTTTTCCCTTTTCTTTTCGATAAGAAGGGTACTCAATAAGGCCGGAATATTGGTCAACCTTTCAATGACACTTATGGCTCCACTATGGTATCATGTGGAATGGTATCCGGATTTTTACAGCTCCTGACAGAGCCTCCAAGAGAACTCCCTTTACGACATGATCTACGCAGACAACCTCAGGTCGACATTTACCACAAAGCTGTAGCTTTGCTACGACTGCATGCCTGAGGACTACCCAGCACCTCCTCATTCACAGAGGACTTTCTCAACAAGTTGCAAAGAGGATGCCTTAATATCAACCGAAATCCTCGGCAGCAGTCTACCAGTCAAAGTAGAACGTCTTCTGTGGCTGGTGTCATGGGAAGGGTCTCTCTCCACTCTATGCCACTATTCCAGCCATAGTGGAATTCTTTGAGTATTTGTAGAAGGAAAGACGCCTTTCAGTTTTGGCAGTGAAAGGCAATTGCTTAGCCTTCAAACTAAAACAAAGGGACATCTCCTCATCGCTAGATCTTTCCTTACTCATATGGACCTATGAATTTACCTGTCCCCTGTCAGAAGTCACACCTGCCCCTCGGAACAGGGTTCGAGTTCTCTGGTCTCTAAAGAGGCCTCCCTTTCAACCACGACACCAGGCAACAGATTGCCACCTGGCAGAAGACAGTGTTCCTACTCGCTTTGACCTCAGCCAAACGGGTCAGTGAACTTCATGGTCTCTCATACAACATTGCCCATTCACGGGGAGGGGTAGAGATAACATTCAGCTTCGTCCTTGAGTTTGTTACCAAGACTCAGATTCCAGGGGTGACGTATCCTAGATTCGACCCCTTCCGGAGATAACAAGTCGCTGCTCTGTAATTGAGGATCCAGATCATCTGTTACTGTTCCCAGGAAGGAGTTTGCTGCTCTACCTCAAGAGAACAGCAACAGCCCACCCCCGGGTGCCTATGCTTGTCGTCAGCACCGGGAGAGACGTGGAGGATCACCAAAATCACCATCTCAGCATGGATTCACAGTCATCAATTACAGTCTGAATCCAGAGCCTCCTGCAACACGTCGACCCAGAGCTCATGATGTCGAGCATAGCTACGTCCTTGGCCTTCAAAAGAGATTAATCTGTGACACAGCTTCTACAAGTAATGGTGTTAAAGCACCAGACAACTTTCACAGCCCATTATCTGGAAGACGTGACCCACAGGAGCTCGATACCATCTGTGTCGGTCCTCAAGCTCCCTATTGGACAAGTAGCAGAAGGTTGAGGGCTCTATTACCCGGTTTTAGTCTACGTGAATGAAAAGGAATGACTGACTCATTTTCTTTTCTTGATCCTCCCCTCTCATGCGGGAAACAACAGCTTGTATTCTCTGCATAAACTGACCTCAACCACTGCAGGTAAACCATTGCTCCCTTGTTTACCTAGTACAGTATTGTGTCAATACTGTTGCGTCCCCATACCCTGCATTAAGGGATTGGGAAAGCCTTAGTTACCACAGTTATTTCCTACAAAGGCTAAATAACTTTTACCTTCACAGTCTCATAGCTTGCGTAGGTTGCAGACCTTGTATAGCAAGGTTTAGCGAGGTGTTGGAGTATTCTTATTTTTGGAACTGACCTTCTCAAAAAAAAGGAGTCCCCTAGTAAAGCTAAAAAGCCAAATTTGCAGGGATGTCCACCCTCCTAATGGGTGAGTCACTGCTAATAAATAGTGTAGGTTTGTACAGTAATCCTGTTATGGAACAGATGACAAATTTGGAGATATGTATTTTTCCTAATGATACAAACCTTTAGCTATTTATACAAACCTACTTGCCGACCCTGTCCCCCCTTGAAGTACTACCTTCAAACAAAGTGAAACACAGTTACAGGTCTGTGAGTGAAGGGGGTAGATAGCCACCCCTCTACCCCCGCGCTAACTAGCGGGATGGTAAGTCAACCCTCGCTAAATTTACCCCTATTAAATAGCTAAAGGTTTTTATCATTAGGAAAAATACAAATTATCTCTGAATTTGTCATTTCTATCCAAGATGACTTAATTTTTCGAGGTATCTCTTATCAAGGCGTTGAAAGTCTCCTCCCCCCAGTTCCCGTATACAGAACCCTAGAGTGAAGACTGTAACTTCGCCCCCCCCCCCAACCCCACCCACCCCACCCCACCTCACCCCCGCATGGTTCCTCAGCACTTCTCCCCTCTAAAGAGTTCCCTGGATTTGTCCTAGAACTTCCCATTACCCTTGCAAATTATGACTGTTTGACTTTACAACCACTTTTTCATGTAAATAGTAAACTACTAGGACACTTTTTCCTTAGAAATAATCTATTTTATTATATAAAAATTAATTCATTTATCTAGGTAAGTTAGTATATTCTTTTATTGATAATATGCAGTATGCATTTTAAATGGAAAATATATTAAGAAATGTTTTGCTATCTGTTGAGTTCATGCTTTATCATGTCTGATGACGTCATATTTCTGGCGAAACCACAGAAAACGAGCTGGCAAATCGAGTGATTTTCTTTCAATTGGCTATCGATTAATGTTATTATTCCCATAATCGAAATATCGAGTAATGATACAAAGTATCTCATGGGTCTGTAGCGTTTGTTATGAGTACTGTACTACATAGTGTAAATTTGACTCTGCAACTATGACAGAATATCATATTTTACATGAGTTTCATTTTCTTTGTTTCATCTCAGAAAGTAGATCAATATTTATCTAATGAAAGTACAGTACACTAATAGGACAAATATTTTCTTTAAGTAATATATTTTCTTTTACATTAAAAAAATGGCTATGTTAGTATTTTTTTCTTGCAAGAAAAACAGAGAATGATTTTACATACTTCACAAGTCATTCTTTGTCAAGTTTATATCGCAGCGCACACGTCTGGTGATGACATCTTTCGAGCAGGAGCGGAGTGGCTGGAGTGATTTCGTATTGATTCGTTAATGAGTAATCTTATTATTCGCATTATCAAAACATTGAGTAACGATACCAAGTAGTTCAGTGGTCTGTATCAGTTGTTATGAGTAGCCTATAGTACTATTTACTGTAAATTTAAGAAAAGAATACTGTCTGTCTGATGACGTCATATTTCTGGCAGAAGGCGAGCCAAGAAATGTAGTGATTTCCTTTTGATACTTTACTGAGTAATATTAGCACAGTACTGTATTCCCATTATCCAAACATTATAAACGATACTCCTTGTTATTCGTATGTGCATATAATTTCAATATAACTGATGACTACCAAAAGTAAAATAAAAGTAATTGTTGATTACTGAAATGCTCCCAAAAATAAAAAGTAGAATACAAACAAAGTTACACAATAATGTCTAAGCATTTGCCAGCATTTGCCCCACCAGCGGTCACTTTGCTAATGTTTGCCTAGCTATTGCTCACCTCACCAGCTTTCACCTCGCCAATGTTCTACAGCCCTCACCAGTGTTTGCCTTGCTGTTACTTAGCTCTCCAGTGTTCCCTTTGCCAATGTTCTACAGCACTTGCCAGTGTTTACCAACGCTCTCCTCACCAATGTTCACCAGTCCTCACTTCACCAAATGATTTTGCAAGACCTTACTTACTAACCCTATATGGGAACCTGACTAGTGTCGTTGCCAACGCTCAGCGGCACTCACTAACGCTCACTTCACCAAATGAGTTTGCAAGACTTTACTTACCAACCTTCTATAGGAACCTGGCTAATGTTAGTGTTGTTTCAATGCTTAGGAAATTAATCTGACCATACAAGACTATTTATTTTCATAAGAGATAGCTTACCTGACACTAAGGAAAGGTGCACAGGGAACTCCCCCTCTCTGACGAGGTCTGTGCAACTACAGGTGCTCGCTTATTACTACTACTACTACTACTGAAGTGCTGTGCCCTGAACATTGACGGTCAGTTGCCTCCACCTTTCCCTGTCTCTAGCCATTTGTGTCACTTGATTTGGTATATAATTACCCTCCAAGCTAACACCCCCATTATAAATGTAATAAATGGATGAAATGAGCTACTTGGTTATGCATGCACACTCGCCCATACGACTGCCAGACCTCGCCAAGAAGGTAGAAACCTTGGATTCTACAAGTTTCGTTAGACGAAACCCTCAAGGATTATTGCCGTAATTTAGGATGCTTGCCGACAATTTGTGGCCGCCGTATGCCACCATTGTGCCTCCAGGGCACAATGAGTGGCACAATGAGTCTCATTAGATATAGTCATGCCGGGTTATTTCCGCATATAGAAATGCTTAACTACCGCTTGCAGCTGCCTCATCCCACTGTTGTTCGGAAGAGGAGTCTCTGGAAACATAATCCTTCAATGTTATTATGTTGGACTTCTCTCTATGGGCTAGAGAGCTCATCTGAATGCTCACTTGGTATCAATCTCTGATCCCTTGCGATCCCTGCCTCACTCTGTTAAGCCCTCAAGGCACAATGATCTTGTGAGACATAACCCTTCTAGGTTATTCCTTTAAGCCTCCAGGGCACAACGAGTCTCTTTAGATATAATCATGCCGGGTTATTGCTGCATATAGGAATACTTTCCAATCGCTTGCGGCTCCCTCATCCCACTGTTGTTCGGAAGACGTGGGTCTGGAAACATAATCCTTCAGGGTTACTATGTTGGACTTCTCTCTATGGGCTAGAAAGCTAATCAGAATGCTCACTTTGCATCGATCTCTGATTCCTTGCGATCTCCCCCTCACTCTGTTAAGCCATCAAGGTACAATGATCTTGTGAGACCTAACCCTTCTAGATTATTCCTTTAAGCCTCTATTCCCAATGAGAAGGAATCAGCTCATGCTTACTTTTACGAATGATAGCAAACATATATTTGATTACAATTACACTTGTCACACCCATGGGGCCGGCAAGTCCCTACTACCAATAGAGATCTCATCGCTTCACTAGCTACGTTAGCTACATGTGCCCCTCATAGGCACACAAATGCTCACTAACATTTTCATGGTCACTATGCTATAACTAGTCAATGATCATTTTCCTTTTGAGCAATGATTGTATGCTTAGTCGCACTCCATGAGCTACTACGTAGGTACTCACACACAGAGACGCGCTTGTGAGCTCAGTGTCGTGCACGGAGCTTACCCTAAGTCAGGAAAGTTGTGTTCTGACACTTCTGCATGCGGGGAAGCAAGCTACTACTCCCAACGAAGTCCGTTCACTTCATCAGTTGCATGCACTACCCTCGCTGGCGGATGCATGCCCGAGAGTAGTAGCAAGGGCTACTTACTATCACACAGAACAGTTGGAACTTTATTCTAATGCATTCTTTTCTCATTCAATGGTTGTATCCCAGGGGGGGAAGTTGGGTTATTGATAACCTGCCTACTATCGTGTAACCAAACATTGTAGTCTACCCCCAAGTGGGCAACCTCCCGTCATAGAGATCAGGTCCTCCCTGACATCTCTGGATCGTACGTCTAAATATCAAAAGTGCTTAGACTTTGAAACTTTGCATTAACAAGTCTATTCTCTTGAGAGGGACTATTCAGAGCTTATGAGTTTTGCTGATTAGGAATGGAGAAATATGAAACGTATTTGCTTTTTCTAATGGATACCTATCATCAGGGAAAAGAAGGTCACGTTTGCTAAAATTTATCTATGTTCTTCAATCAATTTTCGGGTGCAACAAACCATTCAGGCCAAACCTGCATCTTTGTCCTGCCCCAGGGTAACCCATTGCTGGGGATTCCTGCTGTAATTTGAGGTAATTTACCATCTGGAGTGGTTTAAAGCAGAACTTTGCACACTACTACCTATCAGACAAATATGGTTGAAGCTACGTCTCAATCTTGTCCTTCCGAAATAATCGCTTGCGACCAATTGTTTGACTAGGGAGATTCGCTGTAATCCAATTACCCACTTGAGATTACTGGCTACTCCGGTGTTTACCAATCTGTAGCAGATAGGCATGGCTAGCTCTCATTGTAGTAATGTCAGTTGGAGGACAGGGTTCACCTTCCCTTTACAAAGACAGGTGCTTGCAACTGATCGCATGTCTTGACAGCGATTAAATTGAATTTTTATTTGTCAAGCAACCTCTCAGTGCCCTCAATGATCTTTGTTCCTCTCAAGTGTTTGATGGAATTGGAAGTAAAGACTAGTTTTCTCCTGAAACAGTTGCTGGTACAAACTCTCTCTCCTTTCCTCAAGTCACGATACGAGTTATAGCATGTGAAATCACGCTCCAGGGAAGGAAGTCAGCAGTGCCTCCAACTCTAGGGCAAGTGGAGGTCGGTATTGCTCTCGCCAGAAAGCCCTTCACTCTCACTCGCCTCATTTAGGAAGGATGCCACAAAATTAAGGGTTAAGATAAAGACCCTAGAGTCAGACAGCCCTGATCCTCTGTGCAAAGGGACACGTCACACTTCTTTTCTCCTTTCATTGACTAGACATTCAGTGACTTTGACCACTGGTTACCACTGAGGTTATCCTTTCAGAATTGATTTGCCAGCACAGAGTACGAAGCTCCGGCCGACGCTCAACCCCTTAAGTGTTCACAAAAACATTCACTCTAGTTGCAACCGGTGTCCCTCCTCGTCCATTAGATAAGTGGTTAAATTCTAGCTGACTGAGTGGAGATGTTTCTCCGACATTAAGTCAACCTTTGGGGTTTTCCCCATTCGTGAAAGAACTGCTAGAATTTAACATAGTAATCCATGAGAACTGGCATTTTTAAAAAGGCAAATAACCTCTAAAAGAGACAAAGTTGCTGCATCCAAATCAGGAATAAAGACTCGGAGGAAACAGCATGTCCCTTCCTCAGGCAAGACTTCCTATGATGCATTAATGGCTGAGCCAAATGTAGTGTCTGACCGACTTCGAGTGGCCCCAACAAAAGTCATAGCTTAGTCCCCTTTAGGGGCAACTGTTCCTTTCGGTATTAGCAGGAATTCTACGGACTTATGAGTCTGATAGGATCAGAACAATAGAGACCAGAGCTGTGAGGTAGAGATCACCAACTTCCTCAGAGGAGTAGACCTTCTCTCTCCTCCCCCACGTTTCATGATTTTGGGGAATGCATAAAAAGATAGGCGGGGCTTACCTGTCATGACACATGGCTTCTGAGCTATGTTCCAACACCTATGGGAAGTGCCACTTCAGTCTTCCTGGATTAGAATGCAATGTTGCTTACTCTTAATCTTTTGTAACAAATCCCTTCTTGTGACACTATAGTGTTTTCAACAGAGCACAATGGTAGTAGAATACCCAGACAAGGTTTACTAGGCATGGCATATAACACTCAATGAAAGATTTTTCTTTGCATAACTACTGTCTGTCTAGCCGTTAGAAGATGGAGTTAAATGGGAGACAACTCGATTACCTTCGGCAACCCAATTCAGTGTCAGATGACCTTCACCGACAAGGAAACTTCTTAGCATGTATTTTGACCTGGCGTACTCAGATATTAGGCTTCGAGGATCTTTCTCTCCGGTTAGCCATCTAAGTCTTGTCCCTGACAGGAATTGTGGACAAGTTACCAGACCAGGACGTCTCTTGTCCGGAAGTTCTTTTAAGGTACAGTTAACCATTACGGGATAACCAGGCACCTCTAGGAGAGGCCGTCCGACATCCGTTTAATGCGTATGGGCTTCCTACCCTTTATGTCTGAGGAGGAGACTCATTCATAGAAGGATATTGACAGAGCAATTGATGACCCTAATAGCTCCACAGTGGCAGCAAGTAGAATAACACCCAGATCCTCTATTCCTGGCTATAGAGATATTGAGTGTACTGTTCTCTCCTTTTCAGAGCTACTCATAACATGATAAGTTGTGTCCCTATGACCCCTCACCTGGAGGGTATTCGGCATCAGCTCCTTCAGAGAGACTTTTTCACAAGCAGTAACGAAAAGGGTTGCTAGATACCCCAGTAGGTCATCAGTCGCCTCCTATCAGGCGAAGTGGTCTATCAGCTAAGATTGAGATTAGGGAAAGAGGCAGGCCTCACACGACTTGATACCTCTTTGCCTTGGATGGCGAAGCTTGCTATAGCCTCGGGAGGGAAGACCTGCTCGGTCTCGACCGTGGCACGATGCCACTCGACTTTGAGTGTGTCTTCTATTGTGAACAAGTCAACTTTCCCTCGATGAAATTTTTTTGCCTTTTTCAAAGTGTTGAGCTTACTGATTCCAAAATCAGAAGTTAGACCTCCTCCTCAGAGTGTTGTTCTTTTACCACACATTTTGATAACTTTAAAAACAATAATAATTTTGATAATAATAACTTTAATCATTTTAGTACTCAGAAAGGAGGATTTCATACCTGTAGTCAATCCTCAGAACATTACTTGACTCTTAAGACGGTTCTTTCCCTCTCAGTTTGGCCTCAGTGATGAGTCTCTTCTACGACATATCTCAGCTAGTGGATAGAGATTTAGTAACACTCGACTTCATCCCTGAGCCTGTTGCCAAGCCTCAGACTCCAGCTGTAGCTATCCAGAAGTTCTGGCCCTTCCAGATTGAATGTGTCTGTACCTCATCCTTTGACCCAGAGCATTTGTTACTCTGTACTATGAATGCGTGGAGGCACCATCTTATATGATATAGAGTAGCTCACTGGGACATGAACAAGTTTTGTGTGAACACGGTCATATCATGTCTAGGATTTAGAAAGAACTGCTCTGTTATGCAGGTTTTTCACTCCAGTGTGTGGAAGCATCAGTCGACCTTCACAGCCACGACCTGCAAGACGTAACCTACAAGAACCTAGACACCTAGATCCTGTGATGGCACCATAACATATAGTTTAAGATACTTCAGCTCCCTTGCAGGACGGTCGAGGGCAGACATTTCCCGGGATTATTCTGGGATGAATGGAAGAGTGACTGGCCTCTCTCCTTTCATCTTCGCTGCCTTAGACACAGCACTCATAAAACTCTGCCTCTGTCTGCAGATAAAAACCATATCCCATGTGTAGCTTAAAGTATGGTACATATTTGTTATGTCCCCTCCCTCCCAGTGAGGTGAAGTCTGGCAATAG
The DNA here is from genome assembly GCF_036898095.1 of Palaemon carinicauda. NCBI lineage: Eukaryota > Metazoa > Arthropoda > Malacostraca > Decapoda > Palaemonidae > Palaemon > Palaemon carinicauda. Next base: position 61,538,978 of record NC_090735.1, read on the forward strand.
CTAAGTTAAGCATGTAGTTCAACTCCAAACAATTCCTTACCAGATCAAGTCATAGTTCTTAGTTCACACACAACTACATCAATTGCCCAGCACATTAGCTCTCTCACACACATTCTGAGAGTTAGAAAGGTGTCAGGGTGTCTCTATTAAACTCACGTTAAGCACAGAATCACACCCAGGGTCAGAAATCAGCCTGGTGGTTTAGGAGTTCCACCCACCTAAGGGGGAGTCTCCACTGTAAAGAGCAAAAGGGTTTGTATTCGTGTCATAACAAATGACAAATTAGGAAAGAATTTGCATTTTTCCGATGTATACAAATCTTGAGCTCTTTACACATATCTGTCCTGCCATCACCCAAGCCCCAAGAAAGTCCTGCCTGCAATTGAAAAATGAAGATATTTCACTGAGGTGTGTGTGTGAGTTGGGTAGTTGGTTTATCCCCCGATAACTAGCTAAAAAGTCTTTAGGCTAGTTTTCAGCTTTTGCTGAATTAATATCCACTGTAAAGAGCTCAAGGTTTGTATAATAAGGAAAAATACAGATTATTTCAAAATTTGTCATATTAGATCCAAGATTCCAAACTTATTTGTGAGCACAGGCTGCTCAAATTTCATTTTGGCTAAAAGAAGCAATTATGAGAGCAATAAATTCTGAGGAGACGCATCACCAGGGACCCTCCTCGACTACATGATGTCCATGGTGTTGCAGCAACCCTGGCATTCCGTAAGAACCACGCAGTAGCCAAAGTTCTCAGAGCAGGTGTCTGGAAAAGACCGAACACTCACGGATCAGTACCTGAAAGATTGTTCTCATAGATCTTTAAACACCTTTTCTTTAAGCCCTATTTTAGCTCAACAAATAGTCTAGCTTAAGCTCTTACAGGACACCTAATTGTTTATCAAGGTGTCAGTTATTCTCTATAAGGGTATGAAATGTAGATCAAGTCAGATTGTACTCACAAGACAGACATGGAATACTTGCCTGGATCACACCCCTAATGCAAGTAAAAATAAGCTTTTTTCATTTATAATAATTTTATTTGATACACTAAATTTGTTTGATGCTTGATTTTCATATGGCTTTATCTGTTTTAGACTGGATCTCAAATAATTGAACACTACGACCCTGCCTCTTTACGAGTTGGTTGGATTGTCTTCATACATACCCACTTTTAGCCTTTGCTCCTACCTAATGCACTTTTAACTGTCAGAGAGAGAGTGAAAACCTCTTAACGGAGATTTCTCTCGAACTAAAGAAGACTCTTTTAAATGACTTGGAAGTTTGTATCTGCGTAGGAATAAACTTAAAATTTTAAAAACAATTTTTTTTTTTCCTAGCTGTACAGACCTGAGTCATTTACTCTCAACCAACCCCCTATTCTTTGACCTGAATAGAGTGAAGCCTACTGGCAGCTATACATAACACTGCATAGCAGCGAGCTTGCTAGGTAACCAGTCATGATGCAACCTAACCCTTTTTCTTTTATTATTGTATGGTTGTAGAAAATGGAACTAGGAGTAACCCATTTTAATGACTCAGGTTTGTATAGGTAGGAAAAATACAAATTGTTTTTAAAATTTGTAGTATTTTTTTTTTTTTTAAAGTACTGCATTGTGTAACTAACTTGGATTTATGCCTTAACAGGTGGAACAGTGTCGAATGCCAGGTCTGGCCGTATACTTGACTCTGGATGCAGGAGTAAGCAATGTTTGTGCATCAGGGACTGTTGGGGGAATTGGAACAGTTTATGGAGGAGAGAGTGGAGATGTAGTTAGTTTTATCACTGGCCTTCTCCTTTCCCATAACCATCAGCAACGCACGTGGTTTGCACAGTTTGTCAAAAGTGGACAGAGGGTAAGTGATAATTGTGTTGTGTTGGAAATTAGTAATAAATGGATGTGTTGAGACAAATTTTCATCTTTAATTTTGAAAGTATCCTCCTGCACAAATGGAAACTGCTGTTGAAGTTGACAGTTTTTGGGTTGGTGAGGAGCAGGTCCTGACCACCTCCCTTGCATAATAATACCCACTCTTTTGGAGGTCATCATGGATAGATGTCTTGCTTAGCATATTGCTACCCTGCTGTCTCGCTGTTGAGGCTTTGTCACTTTAGTATATTTATGTATTGTTACTTTATTTTGGGTTTTTGTTCTGTCTCATTGCTGTGAGCTATGTATTTAAAAAGAGTTTTAGTGATCATTGAAGGTACAGTATATGGAAGAAAATAGGGAGTGTGAGGAATATATTTCTTTTATGGGTTGTATTTTTATACCTGCTTCTCCAAGCTCTTTTAAGATTATGAAAGACTTCCCTATTTTTAGAATTTTTTTTGTTCTTAAATTTTGCCATGTTTTAGATACATTACACTATTGTCTATCTGTCTTGTGTTCATTATGTGACTGTCATCCTAAATTATTCGATAAAAGTTTATGGTAGGCATGACAAATTCTATTTGTGTTCGATCTACCGGAATTCAGACATGGATGATTCTATCTTCGATTGTCTTCTTACCATTATGGCTAAGATACAGAAAAATGTTAGAAATGTTGTATATGTTCTTGTTGCTGATTTCAATGCTCACATAGGGTGTGGTTGGTTCTGTTTCTCCTACTGATTGCATGGCTTAAGAGCTTTGGACTTTGCTTCTGAATCAGGCTGTGAACAAATTATAAGAGAAGTTACTCACAGGTCTGGTAACTGCTTGAGCCTAGTATACACTGATGCTCCTGGCATTATAACAAGTAAGATTGGTTCTCCAGTTGAGACATCTGATCATGCCTTAATTTCATTAGCAGTGAAGACTGAGCAACCTGTCCCTGATGGATTTAGTAGTGAAGACTGAGCAGCCTGTACCTGATGTGCCATACTCATGTAAGATTTATATAAAATCTCAAGCAGATTGGGATGGCACTTTGAGTGATCTTTTAAACTTGAATTGTTCCAACACAGAGTACTTACTTAGAACTACTTTCTTAGGAGTTACTGGTAACTCTTCCCAACCGACCAGAATTTTGTGTAGTTTACCCTATTCCCATTTTCTATGGGTGACCTCAGGCGGAGTGATACGCGCCCTGAGGCGACCCGGGGTCAGAGAGCGTGCTAGATTAGGTCGTGCTCCTCAGTAAGTTTCTGGTCGCGACGTGATTCACATCCCGCCGCGCTCTCTCTTACCCAGTGCGCCCCTATGTCCCCCCGACCCTTTGTGTTTACCACGTGGTTCCTGTGCCCGTATCCTTACCCCTTTCCCTTGTGCCCTTGTGTCTCTTGGTGTTAGTGTTTTTATTATGGAGCATCCACGCCGATCCCCTGGGCCTGTGGCCGGTAAGTCTTGTGGGGCTTTCCTTTCGAAGTCCGAGGTTGATCCACACTCGCATTGTTCGTCATGTAGGGGCAAAGTATGCTCCCCTACCGCCACGTGTTCGGAGTGCGAGTCTTGGGGCGAGATTCAGTGGGTCCTTTATGGCACTAAGAAGAAGAAGTCGTCCAAGAAATCGCCCAAGAAAGCTACCGCGTCCTCTGCTTTGGTGTCCCCGGATGCCTCGTCGGAACGTGGTTCCCTTCCATCTGGGTAGGGGTCGAGGTAAGTCCGTTGCAGGGAAGCGGCCCATTGTCCTCCCCAAAGAGTCTGAATTACCTGTGGGAGAAGTTTCTGAGGTATTACAGGCATGTGTGAGGCCTGAGGGAAGTGCGGTAGAGTGTGTGGGAGACGAGGTCCTGGTGCCCGCAGGGCCCGTTTCTACCGAAGACCCGATGTGGGGGAAGTCAGGTACTACCTCTTCTCCCCATCTTGGGCGTGTGTTTCAGGTACTTCGGCCGCCGGGGGGGATGCCGAGAAAGGCCATTCATCAAATTCGGACCCCGTCATTTGGGATATCCCTAGAACACCCTGCAGGTCACCCTTCAGACTAGAAGAGGAGTTTGACCATTGGATCGGCCGCAAGAACGTTCCTCGGTCCCCCCCAGCGCCCGCGGCGACTCTTCCGGCCGTCTTCATGCAGCCTGTGGAAACAGAGGTTCGGCATGGAGTAACCCCCGCGGAGTTGGACGCCACAGGTGATTCGGCTGATTCCCTTTCCTTCTCCTCGTCTTCCTCGTCCGTGGATTCATCTTCAGAGGACGATTCCAGGTCTGCGAGGAGGAAGCGCGAGAGGTCCAGGAAGAAGAAGAAGTCCCGCTCCCGTTCAAGACAGAAGAAGGAGTCCAGACCTTCTAAGAAGAAAGCGAAGAGGAGTAAATCCAAAGATTGGGTGAGTATCACGGTGCCCCGGAGCGAGCTGTTTAAGGTCACCACAGCCACGGCCGCTTCCGGGTAGCTCCCTAGAGCCTCCTCACCGTCTCTCCCCTCCTGCTCCTCCTACGGACAAGAACCTCACCGAGGGAGACCTTTCCTAGCTCCCCGTGAGCCGAAGTTGTCGAAGGCCTCCGCTTGGAATACCTATACATGGCTAAGAGCTTTTGCTTAGAGAGTTTATGCTTCAACTGAAAAAGAATACAATTTAACCATAAAAGAAACCTTTTATGGTACAACCCAGGAACATGAGTGGTGGGCTACCCTAAAATCTGCATTCTTTGGTATAGATGTAACCTTTTCTCCTTTACTTAAACCAGATGGCTCTTTCACTAACTGTCCAAAGGAAGAGACAACTCTTTTGGCTGATGTATTTGACAGTAAGTAGAGTAATGAGAAACTTGATCTTCCTCATTCCTGTTTTCCTGGGGCTAAACTGACTAGTTTAGCTTGTTGGTCTCATGAAATTAAGGCTCTCTTGATGGACCTTGGTGCTGATAGAGGTGTAAACCCTAATGGAAAAGTTTTGAATGAAGTGAAGAAAGTAAGGATGAGTAAATCGAGAAGTAACGACACAGTGAAAGATGAAAATGGAAGGTTGTTGAAAGAAGAGGAGGCAAGAAATGGAAGCAGATGTACATCAGAGAGTGAATGAAGGATGTAAAGTGTTAGGGGCAGTGAAGGGAATGGTAAAGAATAGAGGGTTAGGAATGAATGTAAAGAGAGTCCTGTATGAGAAAGTGATTGTACCAACTATGATGTATGGATCAGAGTTGTGGGGGATGAAAGTGACGGAAAGACAGAAAATGAATATGTTCAAGATGAAGTGTCTGAGGAGTATGTCTGGTGTATCTCGATTGGATAGGATTAGGAACGAAGTAGCGAGGGTGAGAACAGGTGTAAGAAGTTAATTAGCTGCTAGAGTGGATTTGAATATGTTGAGGTGGTTTGGCCATGTGGAGAGAATGGAAAATGGCTGTTTGCTGAAGAAGGTAATTAATGCAAGAGTTGATGGGAGAAGTACAAGAGAAAGGCCAAGGTTTGGGGGGGATGGATAGAATGGAGAAAGCTCTAGGTGATAGATATGAGAGAAGCAAAAGGGCATGCATGAAATAGGAATTGGATGGTGAGTGATGGTGATGCAGTTCCAATAAGCCCTGCTGCTTCCTCCAGTAGCCTTGATGGGGATTCAGCATACGAAGCTTCAGTTGTGATGGAAAACAGGAGAAGGTGGCCTGTGGCACCCTAGCAGTACCAACCACTATACTGAATGCCTTGTCAAGCTGGAAGAACCTTAGAGAAGAAAAGTTCTCCTTTTTGTTCTTTTATTTGATGTCGATACCCCCAAAATTGGGGGATGTGCCTTGGTAGATAGATTGATCAATAGATTATTAAATTTTTAAGTAATAGATTGCAAAGAGTTTTTGTTAATGGGCACCATGGCAAGTAAAGTATAGGAATGTGATATCTGGCATTTCTAAGGGTAGTGTTCTTAGCCCATTACTTTTTGTACTCTATACACGTGATATGTGGTTTTGCTTAGAAAACAAGGTCATTGCATATGCAGATGATGCTACTCAATGCATTAATTCCATTTTCTGAATATGGCTCTGGGGTTACTGAATTCCTAATAGAGATATTGCTAAAATTAGTGAATGGTGCAAATTATGGGGCGTGAAGTTGAACCCTAGCAAAACTCAAAGTATGATTTTAAGTAGGTCGAGGACAGTAGCTCTTCTACCTCAGAATCTCAGCATTGATGATGTAACTTTGTGAAAAACAAAGCAGAATCTTCCAAGCACTTTCACCAGAATGGCGCAGCGAAAAATAATGGCGACCACCGTATGTGTTTTACATTACCACACTGGTATCGGAGTAGTAACGGCTCTCTCACGTTATCAATCCTATCCTATATCCTTCTAGACAAGGTTAACTGTGTTCGTAGAAGGCTAGCTATGATTGTATTTAAACACGCCCCTGTTACGTACGCGATATCTTTCGGGATATTCGCTCCAGGGGTAGTAACCCCATGATACCTCTAAAAGTAAAATTCTCTGTTATATCACTCGCAGAAATATCCCAAGTAGAAAGCTGCCTAGAGGAACTTTCATCAGGATGACATGGCTATCTCACCGAAAAATAGATTTTTCCTATGTTTTAACTCTCATTCTGCCTTGTTTCGATTATTGATCTCTTCATTCTGCCTTGTTTCGAGTATTGTTCTCATCTCTGGTCTTCAGTTGCTGAATCTCGTTTCAATTTGTTGGAGGGGAACTTACAGTCTATTAAATTTCCTATTCCTGGTCTAGATATTTATCAATTAGTTTGTTATGCATGTTGCATAAGATTTTCCTAATTCTGACCATCCTTTCCATTCAGATCTTCCTGAACAGTACCATCTTGTTCTTAATACAGTACCAGGTATACACTTAATTCTAATAGTCATGCCTTCTCCATTATAAGGCTCAATACTACACAGTATTCTAGAAGTTTTATTCCAGCTGTGACCAGGTTGTAGAAAGGTCATCCTAATAAGGTAGTTTAATTGGTGGAACTTCAAAAGTTCAAACTTGCAGCAAATGTTTTCATGTTGAAGAGGCTGATATATCTTTTTTTTTATTGTCATGGTGACTTAAATGCTAGAGTGGCTGCTGGAGGGGTAGAAGGTGTCATTGGGAAGTATGAGTACCAGGTGAAAATAAGTATGGTGAGAGACTGTTAGATATGTGTGTTGAGCAAGAGATGGTGATAAGTTCTAGCCTTTTCAAAATGAAAGATAAAAACAAATATACATGGGTAAGAGTGGCAAATGGAAGAGTGGTAAAAAGGGCTTTAATGGACTAAGTGTTGATAATTAAAATGATGTTTGGAAGATTGAAAGATGTGCACATGTTTAGGGGTATGGCTAACAGTATGTCTGATCATTTTTTGGTGGAAGGAATATTAGTAGTAGCAAAAGAGAGGGGGAATAGAGTGGGGGGATGTAAAAGGGAGTTGGTGAGGGTAGAAGAGTTAATAAAACCGGAGGTAAGAAATGAATGTCAAGAAATGTTGTAAATGGCATATGACAGAGTGAAAGTAAGAGAAATTGGTAATTTAGAGGAGTGGAAGTTAGTAAAAGAAAGTTTTTTTGGGGATTGCAAGTGATGTGTGTAGCAAGAAGTTTGTTGGGGGCAGCATGAGGAACGGTAGTGAATGGTGGAATGAAGGAGTGAAGGTAAAAGTGGAAGAGAAAAAGAGTGCATTTGAAGAATGGCTGCAGAATAATAGTGTAGAAAAGTATGAAAGATAATAGAGAGGAAAATGTGGAAGTAAAGCACAAGGTAACTGAATCAAAGAGGGCGGCTGACCTGAGGTGGGGTCAGGGATTGGGTCATTCATACGAAGAGAATAAGAAGAATTGTTTTGGAAAGAAGTGAAAAGAGTAAGGAAGGCTGGTTCAAGAATTGAAGAAACAGTGAAAGATGGAAATAGAAGGTTGTTAAAAGGAGAGGAGGCAAGGATAAGGTGGGCGAAATATTTTGAAAGTTTACTGAATGTTGAGGATAATAGGGAGGCAGATATGATTGCTGTTGTAGGTGCCATTGATGGGAGATGAGAATGAGAGAGTGATTACAAGAGAGGACGTGAGGAGAGCACTAGATGAAAGGAGAGTAGGAAAAGCACCTGGTATGGATGGTGTGAGAGCTGAGATGTTGAAGGAAGGGGGTGTGACTGTGCTTGAATGGGTGGTGAGATTGTTTAATATGTGTTTTATGTTGTCATTGGTACTAATAAATTAGTTTTGTGCATGTATTGTACCGCTATATAAGGGTAAGGGAAATGTGCATGAGTGTTGGAACTCAAGGGGTATTAGTTTGTTGAGTGCAGTTGGAAAAGTGTTTGGTAGAGTACTGATTAATAGGATTAAGGATAAAACAGAGAATGCAATCTGAGAAGTACAGTGTGGGTTTAGAAGAGGTAGGGAATGTATGAATCAGATTTTTACCGTTAGGTAGATATGCGAGAAATATTTAGCAAAAGGTAAGGAGGTGTGTGTTGCGTTTATGGATCTGGAGAAAGCATATGATACAGTTGATAGGGAAGCAATGTGGAATGTGATGAGGTTATATGGAATTGGTGGAAGGTTGTTGCAAGCAGTGAAAAGTTTCTACAACGGTAGTAAAGCATGTGTTAGGATAGGAAATGAAGTGACCGATTGGTTTCCGGTGAGAGTGGGGCTGAGACAGGGATGTGTGATGTCGCCATGGTTGTTCAACTTGTATGTTGATGGAGTGGTGAGAGAGGTGAATGCTCGAGTGCTTGGACAAGGATTAAAACTGTAGACGAGAATGACCATGAATGGGAGGTAAATCAGTTGTTGTTTGCGGATGATACTGTACTGATTGCAGACTCGGAAGAGAAGCTTGGCCAATTAGTGACAAAATTTGGAAGGGTGTGTGAGAGAAAGAAGTTGAGTGTTAATGTGGGTAAGAGTAAGGTTATGAGATGTACGAGAAGTGAAGGTGGTACGAGGTTGAATGTCATGTTGAATGGAGAGTTACTTGAAGAGGTGGATCAGTTTAAGTACTTGCGGTCTGTTGTTACAGCAAATGATGTAGTGGAAGCAGATGTATGTCAGAGAGTGAATGAAAGATGCAAAGTGTTGGCGGCAGTGAAGGGAGTGGTAAAGAATAGAGGGTTGGGCATGAAGGTAAAGAGAGTTCTGTATTAGAAAGTGATTATACCAACTGTGATGTATGGATTGAAGTTGTGGGGAATGAAAGTGATGGACACAGGTTCGAGATGAAGTGTCTGAGGAGTATGGCTGGTGTATCTCGATTTGATAGTGTTAGGAACGAAGTAATGAGGGTGAGAATGGGTGTAAGAAAAGAGTTAGCAGTTAGAGTGAATATGAATGTGTTGAGGTGGTTTGGCCATGTTGAGAGAATGGAAAATGGCTGTCCGCTAAAGAAGGTGATGAATGCAAGAGTTGATGGGAGAAGTACAAGAGGAAGGCCAAGGTTTGGGTGGATGGATGGAGTGAAGAAAGCTCTGGGTGATAGGAGGATAGATGTGAGAGAGGCAAGAGAGAGTGCTAGAAATAGAAATGAATGGCGAGCGATTGTGACGCAGTTCCGGTAGGCCCTGCTGCTTCCTCCGATCACCTTGGATGACCGCGGAGGTAGGAGCAGTAGGGGATTCAGCGTTATGAAGCTTCATCTGTGGTGGATAGTGGGGGGAGGTTGGGCTGTGGCACCCTAGCAGTACCAGCTGAACTTGGTTGAGTCCCTTGTTAGGCTGGAGGAACGTAGAGAGTAGAGGTCCCCTTCTTTGTTTTGTTTCATTTGTTGATGTTGGCTACCCCCCAAAATTGGGGGAAGTGCCTTGGTATATGTATGTACTAAGGAGATAATGAAATCGAGTCGGTTTATTTATTTGTCAGTGTCTGCCTGTGGAGAGGATTATTTGTCTGTGGTCTGTCTGTGGACAGGATTACGTCAAAACTACTCGAATGATTTTTATGAATTTTTCACTGCTGATAGATCTTAGGACATTAATGCCCCCTTGTAATTTTGGAGATGAACTGGATCTGGATTCTAGTTTTTTATTTGTCTGTGTACAGGATTATGTCAAAACTACTCAACGGATTTTGACAAAATTTTCCCCACAGATATATCTTGGGTCTCGGACCACCTCATTAAATTTTGGAGATGATTTTTACCCAGCTTTTAGATCTGGATTTGCATTTTCACAATTTTAAAGATAACATCAAAACAAATTGACAGATTTTAATAACATTTCTACCACAGATAGATCTTAGGTCATGTAGAACTCTAATAAATTTTAGAGATGATCCAGATCCGGGTCTAGATTCTAGATCCTGATTTGCATTATCTATCCGTCGAAGCAAGTAGACGGATTTTGTTAAAATTCCGCCACAGATAGATCTTAGGCTATGGACAACTCCATCAACCTTTGGTAGAGATCACTAATCTCTTATTGCCCTTTTTTTATGTTGTTACTGTTCTTGAAGTGTTTTATTTTAATTTTTCATGGCTTCTCTTATTTTTATTTCCTTTCCTTGCTGAGCTTTTTTTCCCTGTTGGCGCCCTTAGGCTTACAGATTTGTTATTATTATAATAATGATAATAACAAAGCTCTAGGTGTGTTAAATCAGTTATCCCTGATCTTGATATTAATATCTTGCACCTTTATTTAATTCTTTTATTGTGTATATAATCAGCCCTCGCTTTCCGTGGGTATAGGTAACAGAGATAGGCGCGTAAAGCGAGAATCCACAAATACTTGCTGCCCTAGGGTGGGTCGACTCATAACCTACCAACTCGCCAAACATTACCTATCTGCGGTTGACTAACACACTAGGTAACCCACTGTGGTGCACTACATTCTTTTCCTGGGCTTTCTATCATGGTATTTTATTTCTTACTACTTTCTGAATGTAATTGTAGAATATAAACTCAGCTTCAGTACAAAGTCAGTACAAAGTAAGACAACTAATAAACCAAAATTCATCACCACGACTCATAAAACTAGTCACCGCCAGACTACGCTTTGTATACTTTTCAACAAAACACTTGTTTGTATCTAACAACACTCAGTGATACTGTAGAGTATAAAAAGTCACTAATACTTGATGATTGATATGCACCCAAAAATGAAAGCAAAAGTAAAAAATGTTTTAATGAAGCACAATTATCTTTTCAAGTTATGATTTGTTAGAATGGATAATGTCTACTTAAACTTGTTAGTCTGAGCTGACGGAATTGAATGACATGTTTTAAGATTTCTTTACAGTAAAATGCTTTAAAAACACTATTATTAGTTTTTTTCAATAAATATATGAATATTTATCCTACCACAAGTGAAAGAAAAATCAGATAGAAAATTATTAAAATATCACTGTTTACAAAATTTAATAGCAATGTTATATGGTAGTTAAAAAGTAGGATTAAAAATAATTAAATCAAAACTATAAAAATGGAATAGCTAAATGAGAAGATACAAAACCTTACAAAGGAAAAGGGAAAGGTAGAAACCAGTGCAGTAGGGACTAGAGAGATGCAGCAGAAAGCCTTCAATACTGTAATCTATTCCCTCTTGGGATATTAAGCTTTGTAAAATGATTGCATTAAATTAGGCATGCATTATGTATTTCCAATTTTGTATTCAGTCCTTTTGTTTCCTTTCAGAGAAAATATGAACACCAAGCTTCAGCATTAACTGCTCTCAGGTCATATCTCAGTGGAAGGCTACGGAATTTGCTTCTTTTCAACAGTAATGATACATTACCTGACTCTCAAGTGATATATGCCACAGCTTTGTTGAGACTATATTGTGCTCTCAAAAGTCTAGCTAATTTAAAGTAAGATATAGATTTATGTTTCCATCATATTTTTGCTATTGATAACTTGTTCCATTATGTAGATCTAATACATCCTTGTACCCCTTTCTTGCTGGTAGATCAGCTCTTTTGCAAAGCTGTATTACATCATGAAACTTTTAATGCTGCTCATGATTGGGCCTAATGTCTAACCTCTAACCTTTATAATGAATTGATTTATAGAAAGTTGTGTTCATACAGATTATGAGTCTTATATAGTTACTTCTGCCAACGAAGTTGGAAGGAGGTTATGTTTTCACCCTTGTTTGTGTGTTTGTTTGTGAACAGCCTCTGGGCCACAAATTTAATCGTAGAGTAATTAAACATGCAGGGATTAATGTTTATGTAAAAAGCTAGAAAATTATTAAATTTTGGTAGGTCACGGTCAAGCAAAATGTCCAATACACATAATCAGCCATAAGTTTGGACATCGTTGTCACAGAGACTTCAAACTTGGTTCATATTTGTGTGCATGAAAATCCACGCCAATTAATACATGTTAAGGTCAAGGTCAAGGCCGAGCAAAAGGTCACGAAATAAGCTGCCACAGCGCAGGTCTGCGCTCTACTGAATGCCCCTCTATTTTTATTTTTATTTAAATACAAGATTAATGGCTGTGACATATTGTGCAAAGTTGTTGCTCTAATCTTAAAGTTATAACCTGTTAGGCTCTCTCATGGTTAACTCAGTTCTAAATGTATATGTACTGTATATTAGGGTCTTATGTAAATCATTACTAAATAGATATATTCAGTATTAAGTTCTCTCTTGTTTTATGCGGCTCTAAATGTGTACTGTATATGTTTTAGGTTCTCATTGCTTAGATTAGTTCTAGATATATATGCATACTGTATTAGGTTCTCCCATTACCTAAGCTTCTAAATTTATGTGTATCAGAGCTCCTCTGGTTGAGTTGATTTTCCTTTTCCATTCTATGCAGGATTTTTTCTGCCCCTAGCTATACTTGCTTGATATTCTCCTGCCTAACCTCCGTTACTACTTTCTTTCTTCTACAGGGTTTCCTCCAAGTTGCACTTAGGTGCTGAAGGGCCTCAGGTCCCAGCACCAGCCTATATAGCCCACATTTATAAATCCAATTCAGTCCAGGGCCTAAAGGTCTTCTATAAAGCAGAAATATGCTCTCATGGGCAATGGGACTATGTGTTTAAAATTGATGAAGTGGAGGCTATAAATTAAGTAGTGCTTTTTTACCATTTATCAATTTGGTAGTCATTTTTATTGTCCGAAATTGTTTTTATCAGTTCAGGAGTTAGTTACTCTCCTCTTAGGTACAGCAGTAATAAAGAATAATTGTGATTTTACATGTTAATCACTTTTATAAAATTATTATAGAAAGTTTCTGTTCCTAGCTGGTGAAATTATCTGGGGTTTAAGAATAAAGCTAAAGATTGAAAGCATTCGACTGGTAGGATGGTTCATTATCTTTGATAAACTGATATTTTTTTTATCCTGTCTAGACATTGTTTAGCAGCTTTAGACCACTTGGCTTTGTCACTTCTTAAGTGGGTGTTTGTTGTAAAGAAGGATTGCATTAATGTAGCCTGAAGATTACGTATACATATATTTTTAGTGAAGTGTATATATAAAATTATTTTTGTAATTGATCAGCATTTGTGAATTTATAACTATTGATTAGTTTTAAGGTAATGGAATATAGTGCCGGAAATGTTGTCCATGTACTTATATGTTTATATTTGAAAAACTTTTCATTTGTCATTTTGTGGCAAGATCATAATAGTTTAAGTACTTAGAAATCTATTGAATACTGTATTCTGTTTTCTAACAGATTCAGTGAAGAAAAAGAAATTGGCCTCTTGCTACAATTGGTGACCTGTCATCCACCCCCTTCAGCTGCTGGAGTGAGGTTTGTTAGTACAGGACTTTGCATGTTGATTGCTTGTCCTTCACTAATTTCATTACAAGAAAATGAACGAAGAGCATCTGAGTGGATTAAGTTGTTGGTGAAGGAAGAAGCATATTTTGCAGGGTGAGTTGAGTTTCCTCTTTGTATACAGTATTATCATGTCCCTAAAAGTAAGCATGTTCTTGTGAAGTGTTAGCTCTTGTCTTAATTATTTTATCCCCTCCCCATCATTTTTGTAGATTTGCTCTCAAGCTTTTCCATCTTGCTCCTCTACCAAGTAATATTTTATGTGAACCTTTTTAAATGTTTTTTTTTAAATGTGTCAATTCATTCCAAAGGAATTATCATATTTGTTTACTTTAAATGTGTTTGAGGAAATAGTTGGCCTAAGGTAACTAATGTTTAATGTCAAAAATAGTTTGTTCCGTAACCAAAATACAAACCACACTATTTACATGGTTTACTTTTGGCGTAGCTGAAATGACGAGCCATTAGATTTTAACGAGGGTTAAACTATCATCCGCGCTAGTTAGCACGGGGTTACGGCTCCCCCCCACACACCATTGAGCTGCTTCACTTCACTTTTGGCTCGGACGATGTACAGACGTGTCTGTCTCGTCCTTGCATTTTTGACAGCCTTAATCTGTTTTTCTTTTTCTTACAGTTGTGTGTTTGAAGTTGGCCTCTACCTTTTCTTCCCATTATGCGGAAGTGCCCTGGACTCCCCGACCGCCCTTGTGGAACATTCATGTCGGCGGTCGATACAGACCCTCACACCCTTTGCCCGCAGTGTCAAGGTCAACGGTGTGAAAGTGATAATGTTTGTATGGAATGTAGGGAGTGGCCTACCTCCCAGTGGGAGAGGTTTGCCCGGCGGCGTAAGAAGAGTTCTAAGCGAGACTGTTCTCCCTCTGGGACTGCCTTGGGGAAGGAAGGCTCCAAGGACTCTTCTTCCGTTGCCCGAACCTTCTCCGAAGCTCCCACTCGTTCGGTCTCTTGCGAGAGGCCGCCGAGTGGTAGCGTAGGTCCTTCTTTTGTTTCCCAATCTCGGGGTTCGGGAGAGGGTGTTGCCTCCCATAGCGAGGCAGCTCTCCCCCTCCTCCGGAGGAGGACATTATTGATTTTGTTGATTATGATCAAACTGTATCTAACAATGATCTTTTCCAGCTTTGGGCTTCCTTGGGGCTTGAGGTCTCGCCCTCCAAGGAAGCCCTGTTTGATCTGATCCAGTTGGGGCAGCTGTCCAACAGTCGCCGGTAATACCAGAGGTAGACCCTCTGGCTATTATCAACGTTGTTGTGGCAGAGGCGTCCGACGAGTCGGTTCAAACCCCAGCTGCTGCTGTTGCGGATGTTGCTGAAGGCTCAGGTTCCCCTCCGAACATCCTTCGAGGGGAAAGCTGGGTCCAGCGGTTTCTCCAGCGGGTGTTCCTCCCACTCGGGGGAGTGCACTAACAGAGACTCCTCTTCGGAGGACCGACAACGGTGATACCCTGCCTCGAGGTCTTCTTCGCCACATGGCTCGCCCTCCTCTTCGCCGCCGAGGCCTTCCTTCTCCTTACAAGGGAGTTAAGAGGCGCCTTCTCTTCAGATCTTCATCTTCGTCGGGAGCAGACCGTGGCTGTGACATCACTGGACCTCTCCGCAGATCGTTCGCGATCTCCTGCGCCTGCCAGATCCTCCTTGTTAATTCAAGCACTGGTCCCTTCGGGGCAGAAGGGCTTATTCCACAATGTGGGTAAGTCCCTTCTCCGCCAGGTTTCACCTGTGCGCCCTTCGGTAGCGCGCAAGCGCCACCGCTCTTCTGATCGCCAGCGCCCTCCTGATCTCCAGCGCTCTCCTGTGGATGAGTCAACAGACTCTTCTCGCCAGCGCGTTCCGGATCACCAGCACTCTCCTGCTCGTCAGCGCTCTCCTGATCTCCAGCGCTCTCCTGCTCGCCAGCGTTCACCTGCTCGCCAGCGCTCGCCTGCGCGCACTGCACGTCAACAGTCTCCTGAGCACCGTCAACCTCCTACTCGTCAGCGCACTACTGCGTGCCCAGTTCCTGATGCGCGCCAACGTTCGCCCACGCACCCATGACCTTCGGATCTGGGCGCAGGCAAGGACATTGATCCTTTGCTTCACCAGCGTTCCCCTGCGCGTCGATCGCCGCCTGCACACCACCGTGCGTTTTCTCCTGTGCGCACTTCTAAAGTGCATGCGCGCCCACGAGTCGACTCCTGGGCCCGCCCACGAGCATTCGCCCTCGAGCACATCAGCGCCCCCTGGCCCTGCGCCCCAGTTGACAACTTCTCTCCGCGCTACTGCGCGCCATCCTATGCGCCAGCGTTCCCTATGCGACCGCGCGGTCCTTCGCCTGTGCGCGAACGCTCGCCAACGCGCCCACGCGTCTGATCGCCACAGGTCACCGACTCGCCCACGCGCTAACTGGCCTGTGCGCAGTCGGTCGCCTACTCACCCAAAGCGTCATCGTTCGCCAACGCGCCATCGTTCGCCAAATTGCCATCGCTCGCCAAAGTGCCATCGCTCGCCAACGCGCTTACACTCGCCTATGCTCCACTGATCGCCTACGCGCCATCGATCTCCTGATCGCCAGCGATCGTCCGGACACTCGCGCACACCCTCACCTGTGCATCCACGCATACCTTCGCCTGCGGGCCCACGCGCCCCCTCGCCAGCACGTCCGCGCCCTCATCTCCGCGCCCCCGCGCGCCAACGATCGCCCACGCCCAACCCAGCGCCCACGCCCGACCCAGCGCCCACGCCCGACCCAGCAGTTTTGCCATCGCGCCAGCGCGACCCCCAACGCAATTCCCAACCTTGCGAGTTGCCGGGGCTGCATGCTTCCAGATCGTCCTCACGATCTCCATCTCGTAAGCGTCGAGCATGCGTCCAGGAGCAGGAAGATTCATCGGAGAGGTCCAGGCAACATTCTTCTTCCCTTTTTTCATTTCAGGCAGGCCCAGTAGTATCCACTCCTAAGGATCAGCCGATCCCCTTCCCTCCAGCGGGAATCGCTGACACTGCGTCAGTCAGCCGCCAGCCTTGGTTTGGTTCCCTGATGAAAGCGGTCGTGCAGGCTGTGAAGCCAGCCGTCACTGATCTGAGACTAAAACCAAAGGCTCCCTGGTATTGGGATGTCCTAGCCTAGAATTCCATATAAAGGACTTCAGGTCAACTACCTAGGACGAGTCACACTTCTTTTCTCCACACAACTTATGTAGGCCGCACGTTTCTTGCGTAGCAAGAAACTTGCGAGGTGCAGGGACTTTCTCGAGTGCTGCTCACTCGGATTCTGAGTCCCCGGGTAACCCAAAGCCAGTAAGGCTGGGGACTTTCCACCCTGCCTAAGGGTAAGTCACCCTGTGTAAATAGCGTGGTTTGTATTTCGGTTACGGGACAAATGACAAATTCGGAGATAATTTGTATTTTTCCTAACCATACAAACCTTAGCTATTTACACATATTTGCCTGCCAGCCCTGTCCCCCAAGACAAGTCCTACCTCTAAGTGAAGTGAAGCAGCTCACCGGTGTGTTGGGGGGGAGGGGTAGCTAGCTACCCCTCCCCTACCCCCGTGCTAACTAGCGCGGGGGGTAGTTTAACCCAAGTTAAAATCTAATGGCTCGTCATTTCAGCTACGCCGAAAGTAAACCCTATGTAAATAGCTAAGGTGTGTATTGTTAGGAAAAATACAAATTATCTCCGAATTTGTCATATTAGATTGAGTAGAAATTACTTCTGTAAATTTAAATTAAAACTTTAAAAACATTATGCTTTTGAGAAACCATTGCCGTACTGTAATTTAGTACAGATGTCTATGAGAAATCGGTGCTAGTCCGTCCTAGAATATGTACAGTATGCACCAATTGATCTGTTTATCATGCTATTCACATTTTCAGGGCTAGTGGAGTATCGTCTTCCTTTGGCGCTATGCTTTTACTTATGGCCATTCACTTCCATGTCCAGCAACTTAGTGCCATCATCGAATTAGTGAGCGCAGCTCTGGGGATGAAAATTATCACTCGGGCCAATAATCTTGCTCGAATCAAGTACATTTTTACTCATGATGTGTTTACAGAACAGGTAATTACCAATAGCTTGAAGTTTATCATCTTACATCAAAGTCTAATCTAATCTTCCAAATTTTTTAGTTTGTAAATTATCTATTGAATGCAATACCATTTCAGTACTTATTCTTAAAGATTTGTGTACAAAGATTACTGTACAGACCATCATCTTTTATGGAAAGAGTAAAAGCTCAGCACAAACTAGAAAATGGTTGTTGAAGCTTGGTAACAAGGTAGTTAATTTGTGACAGTGGCGGGTTGCCTCCCACTTATTTAACGGTATTCCTTCACTTTCTTTAGACATCATTTAGTCTGTTGCCAGGGAAAAAAGTGATGGATCACCAACTTCGGTTTTTACATCTAGGAAAATCATAAATGACTTCAGAACTGGTTAAATAGATCCCATGAACATGAAAATAAAATTGTTTCACGCATTCTTATATTAATAAAAGGACGAAAATAAGAACAGTAATGCATTGCACTATACAGTACTGTAATGATAATATTGAGTATTAATTAAGGCATTAATAACAATATTCTCTCTTTTTCCCTCTCTAGTATGTAAAATTACTTTACATTACTGTACTGCACTTCATTTAGCATCTAATACAGTGAAGTGATGATTTTATAAATACAGTACACAAAAGAATTACTGTATACTGTACATCAATATTGATAATAAAATAAAAACTGTATAATACAGTACCATATATAATAGTAAACTGTAGCGCATAGTTAATGAATAATTGTAATTTAATTATTATTTAACTTATATTACAATATGTAGTGTTTAGGTAAGGTCAATTTGATACACTGTGCTAAATTTTTCAAGTCATTCTTTTATACTAAGTCATTGCTTTACACATCTGTTTTATACTGACTTGAGTGGTATATTATAGAGATTGTTTTACCATCTTGAAGTTATTTTTCAGAAATTAACATGGTAATTTATGTCAAAAATTATATTTGCAATTCCCCTAAAATACTAAATGGTACAAATTTCTCTTACTCTCATTAGGTTGTAACAGCTCATGCTGTTAAAGTTCCTGTTACATCATGTCTGAATGCCAACATACCCGGCTTTCTTCCAGTTCACTGTGTTTATCATCAGTTGAAAAGCAGAATGTTTACTAAGCACAAAGTACCAATTAAAGACTGGATATATAAGTAAGTATTATTATGTTGTATGTGGTTTTTAGTAATTTTGTTAGCATTTACAAATACTTCCCATCCCAAAATACTCAGACAATAACACAAAAGTAAAATGCACTTCTATCTTGAAGACATTATGACATTAGTTATCAAAAGTACTTTGTTTTAGCACCAACTACAAACCTTTCAGCTCTTTACTATGGAGATACATTTTGGCGACAGCTGAAACTAGCCGTAAAACTTTTAGCAAAACTTTTAGCAAGGTGTTACTCCCCTCCGCTGGTTAGTGGGGAGAATAGTGGGAGGCAGACCCACCATCCCGCTCACACGTGCTGTAGCCAACATAAGCCACTTTGCATTTCAGCCAGGAGGAGAATGGACGTCTGATATCCTCCGCTTTACTTGGTTTTTAAATTCTAGTAAAGACCAAATATGGAAAGGGTTCTGTAACTATTACAGTTTACTGTAATATTCTTTACTTCTGCTCACCCTCCTACTTATTGTTTCGGCATAAGAATGAGAGCAGAGATAGTTGGGGGACTTTCATTTGGAGGGAAACCAGAAACTAGCTTCAACTACGTTTCAGAGGTAACACTCGATGCTGATCTTCAACATGAGCTTTGTTCGTTGATGGGAAGCAAAGAGCGCTGCACGGAGGTCTGCCTGGAACTTTATGAGGCCAAGTCCTTCAGGACCTGTGCCTCATGGTTTTAACCACCTAGGAGGAGAAAACCTCTTTTAGGCTATAACTATTTGGAATGATGGCTTACAAGGCATAATGGAGCTTTATATGGCTTGAAACTTCCAGATCTGGCCTCAGTCTCAAACTCGTATGAGGGACAAACTTCTGTTCTTTGACAAAAGAATGATAAACCTAACGTGCTAGCATGCTCAACTTCTCACCTAGTGATGTTAGTGGTGAGGCTCTCAGAGCGCGCTACCATCCATGAGCTTATCTACTCACCTACCTCCACTGGGAGTTCAGCGCTTAATACTTCACGCACCCATAAGGGAGTTCAGCGTGCAACCATATCTGCACGGTATACACCACTCTCACTATATCATACAGTTAAGGGAGTTCAGCGCACACTCATACCTATGCATCTAACCCAAAATTTGCCAACTGTAGAGGGTGTTCAGCGTGCTTGATAACTTGCTCTCCTATTCGGGGCATATTGTATAGCACCCAAGTGTAGTGAGAACAACTCAAATCTCTCTATGCAATATATCTTATTATAAATTTGCCATCTTACTATGAGTAAGTAGCAATTATGCGAGCTTTAGCTCGCTATACAGAGAGAGATATGCGCAGACTTTTAAGGGGCTTGCTCGTGCGTATGCAAAAGCTTCCCCATCTGCATAGTTGTCTTGTCAGCGCTCGCCTTGTCCACAATCACCTTGTCAGTTCTCGCTTCGTCAGCGCCCACCCTTTCAGCGAGTTCCTGATCAGATGTGCTCTAGCCATTGTTACCAAAACGCTTGCCTCACCAAGATTTGCCTTATCGGCCAGCTTCTGATCAGCATTAACTCGAAATTCATTTCCCTCAACATCAAGAGCATCTGTACAGCCCGCGCCTTTATAGATCATCATGGCAAGTAGTCACCTATTCAGAGGAAACAAGGAACATCAAAAACAGTTTACTTTATGGAAAATAAACCCTGGTTCCAGGAACTTGTGCAAGCAGTCTCAGGACCAGCTCAATTTCTTCTCAGTGCATAGAAAATTTCCAATAATTCCTGTGGAAGCCACAGCTTCCTTAGTAAGGAGTTCCTCTCCTGACCCAAGACAGAGTAAACAATAACTCCTCCATCCCGCCATATGTCCCTCTCCCCGCATAATGCGTTAAGATAAGATATGAAATAAATTTACATTTTAAGCCTTCTATCACTGGCCAAGACCTGGCCTGGGAGAGATTGTGTATTATTCTGATCATTCCTCAGAAACACAAAAGGCATCACTGAGTAAATACTACTCCTCCGGGGGTTGCAATATATTGGAGCATATGGCCTGCTGCCCAAGTCTCAACTTATCGTATCCTGTCAATGAACTAGACCCTCCCTGGGCTTAGATGAAGAAAAGCCAGTTGACAAAGGATCAGACCATTCCGAGGGCAACTACCCCCATCCATCAGCCTTAGAATTCTCCCCTTCAACTGAAGGACGCTGATTACGTCTGCCTTCAGGGCCTATCATGCGCAGGGAAGAAAATCCATTAGGGAGAACCAGATCTGGCCTCAACTTAGGGAAAGGACACAGTCCTGGATCTCTTTTTTTGAACACTCGTAGACCAACACCGGCTAAGGTAATCTTACATTGGTCAAGTGGGGTTAGGGGTTCCAAGATTGTCAGGGAGAGGAAGTATCATGACATAGTGGGCGATGCCTCATCCCCTCTCCCTCTGGACCCAGCAATTTTGGCTTTTTATGCAGAACTTTCCGTAAGATGAATTGTCATCCCTGTCAGTAGGATTCTCGGCTACTGACACTGACAACATAGAGCGGGTTGCAAAATTCTCTATGGTTGAACTATTGCTTTGGGATGGCAGGCTGCTCAAAACTCTCCTACTTTTTAAAACTCGGACCGTCATTGAGTTGTTGACCCATGACGTTCTCAACCTGTGGTTAAACTGATTTTTGAGGCAACATATTGCAGTCATCTCAAAATTCATGAAGCAGTTACTGATAAGGGAAGCAACGAAACTCCGCATCACCCCAATGAATGGCCCTTCCCCCGTCAACGTGAGAGACATCAAGACGATTGCTGAGGGCTGGGCGATCGAACCCTAACTCCCCCCTCCGTTTACTATGATGTCTCATCCCTACCCTAGGACACCTCGACAGCAGCGGCCTCCTCCAAATAGAAGGAACCGGGGAGACCCAAGAGAGGTAAAAGAGGCAAAGAGGACAATGCCGTCGTACCCGCCAACAGGGCATCCCCCCGAACAATCCACCAGTGGGATGATGCCTATATAGCATATGACAGAGGTTGATGCCCCATGGGTCCAAACTTTGGTCGGACTCTGTCCTCAGGGCTTTATATTATGTCCTTTTCTTGCACTTTCTCCCTCCTCTAACCTTTCATCTTATGAACACAAGTTCCTACGCGAAGAAAGTGGCCCTTTAGACCAAAGTTCGGACCATACTAGCGAAGACGCCTCCAAGAGGTCCGACATGGGTTTCCAGCCTCCTTCAATCACCCTTTCCTCAAAAATATGCTATCTGGAGGCTGGAGACCGGTCATAGTTTTCTCGGCTCCGAACAAATTTTTTCAACAAATCTGATGATCAGACAGGCCTTCAGACCAAAAGACACCGCACTATCACAGGATTTCAAAGATCCTGACTTCCAGATCACCATTCATCCATCCTCAAGGAAGTACCTAAGGTTCTCACCCTACACAAAAATACCAATACAAGGTGCGGTACTATGTCCTGTCCATAGCACCACAAGTTGTCACCCGAAGATTTTCCCTAGTGTCAACTTTGGCACACAAGAACGGAACCGCCTACTTCATGGCTTAGATGACTGGCTGATGCCAGCAGAATTGAGGGAAGCTCTTTCCTCTCATTGAGACAGAATCCTTAAAGGTTCCCTAGATCTGGGGGTCATTGTATTCTCGAAAAATCCTCTCTGCAGCCAACGCAGAATCTTGTATACCTATGGACGAACATTGACACAAATCTAGGCAAAGTCTGACTGTCCCTACCAAAATTGAAGAAATTGAAATGACTAGCAGGACCGTTTCTTGTACGAGACAAATTGCCAACACATTGTTGGTAGAAACTCGTGGGACATCTTGCCTCCCTGGAAGCTCTGGTCCCAAACGGTTATCTAAGCGCTCAAATTTTGCAGTAGAAACTGAAGACTTCTGGTGTCGGCACAAAGACCCTCCAGATCTTCTAGTACCAGTAGTATCGGAGCAGAAAAGACCTGCAGTGGTGGGTATCAGATACCAACCTACTGATAGGATTAGACCTTCTCTCTCCTCCCCCAGATTTCATGCTCTTCATGGATGCATCAAAAGAAGGGGGTGCCTGCTCATCTGTTGCAGGTAAGACATCTCCAGACTATGGTTCGAAGCCAAGCAACACCATGAAAATAAACTTCTTAGAGATGAGAGCAGCCTTTCTAGCCCCTCAAACACTTCCAACAGCTCCTTTCTGGACACTGTGTTGTTGATGAGCAACAACACAGTGGTGGCTTACATAAACAAGCAAGGAGATAAATTTTTACAGCCCCTTTGACTTCCAACAGCTCCTTTCTGGACACTTGTGTTGTTGATGAGCAACAACACAGTGGTGACTTACATAAACAAGCAAGGAGATAAATTTTTACAGCCCCTTTGCCTTTTAGCTGTAGGGGTAATCAGATGGATGGAAGACATCTTGGTGATCCTATTAGCCCGTTTCATCCCAGTCAAGGGAATCATTTTGGCAGGAAAACTCAGATAATTAGTAACTACAGTGGTACCTCTACATACGAATTTAAACCGTTCCACAACCGACTTCGGATGTAGAAAATGTTCGGATGTAGAAAATGTTCGGATGTCGAAACAAATTTTCCCATAAGAATACATTGAAATAGGATTAATCCGTGGTTGAGCCCAAAAACCTATGATAACTTCTTAATAAACTACTACACATAATTTCCCATGAGAATAATGCACACTAAATTAGATAATAGACATGTAAAAAAGAAGAATTATCAAAAAATGATAAATAAGAAACAGGTTTTTAGCGTCACTTTACCTTAGAAACTCCGGCGCAGGTGTTGTTGGTCTTGCTACGCAGAGGAGACGGACGGGCGGCGAGGAGGTAGAGAGGTTAACTACGATAAACGTACACTACTGTAACTTATTCTAACTCACACTAAGTGAACTTTAACATAACTTAGCTTATTTCTTTTTTTTTATATATTTTATATTTTTTTTTCATTTTCTTTTTTTCTTTTTGATGGTTAATTTTAATCACTTTCACTCTCTACACTTTATTGATTGAATTTTTTTCTCTTCACTCTTTGCTGTTTCTTTTTAACCACTTCCTTCCTCTTCATCACGAGTTTGCTTCGTAGTTTTTTTAAAGAAGCTATCGATAGAAAGTTGCTTGGTACAGCTTTTCAGAATGTTTCGAAAATAAGTTAGGGAAACATCATCAAACTGCGCAACTACACGACAAACCTGCAATTTCTTCGGATGGTATTTGACGATGAAGTCGACCACGTCTTGATATTTTCCTAACACCTCTTTTATTTGTGCCGAACCTATTGCAAGTTCACTCATATGGACGTGGCGTCCATATGCTTTTCAATAATTCCTTGCTTTACTTCTAAAGAAAGCATTCCCTTATTCCTTTTCTCACCACTACCACTACCACTTGCGAAACTAAGCCTTTTAGGACCCATGATTTACGTAAAATACCGTATAAGGATGAACGTAAAAAATCACGAAAATTGCTTACTTCGTGTGTTGAAATAAAATATGGGTGTAGGGTGTAGAGTTAAAAATTTGCTCGAATTTTACTTCGGATGTTGGAAAATTCGGATGTAGATACGTTCGGATGTAGAGGTTCCACTGTAGTGGTCTTTGAATCAACAGATAGCCAAGAAAGTCTTGACTTTATGAGGCTCGCTGACAGTAGATCTACAGACAGTCCCCAACCAACAAACACTATGGGTACTGAGAGGCCGTTTTTAATTGTCAATAAGTCTTTATTGTACAAGTTCCACTAGAGTTAAATTTTGGACTAGGGTATGAGTAGTCTAATTCAAATGCCTACGATTTTCAGAAGTCAACAAATAGTCCCCTTTCATATAAAATCAATATTAGGTTACTACAAATGATGTTTAACTTTATCACCTTACATTACTGTGAATAATGCTGTAAAGGGTGTTATTGTCAATAGAGAAAGGTACAAATAGCTTTATACACAAATTACGTTTGTGTAGTTATTGCTGTGTCTGTTTACATTATGCTTTAAATAAATGTACACAAGGTTATTTTATAGTTTTGTTACCAAATTTAATGATAGAAACTTGAATGTATTTATCTACTTTATGAATCCTTGTGTAGTGTTAAATAAAATGCAAATGATTATTTTATTTGCTGGACCAAACGAGGCCGTCATTTTTTTTTTTTTTTCTGTCACGACTAATGAATTACTTATCAGCTGAGGTGATGCGCACAACACACACACACACACACACACACACACACACACACACACACACACACACACACACACTCTCTCTCTCTCTCTCTCTCTCTCTCTCTCTCTCTCTCTCTCTCTCTCTCTCTCTCTCTCTCTCTCTCTCTCTCTCTCTCTCTCTCTCTATACATTACACAAAATACAAACAATGTAGTTGAATATATAGTACATTACATTTTACTGTAAATATTAGGATGCTTTGCAACACCCGTGGAACAACCTAGACATCTGTGCATTCCCTCCCTCTGCCTAGTAAGGAGGCTTATGAAAAAGTTCAGTTATCTCAAAACCTATCAATAACCTTAATAGCTCCAATGTGGCAGCAGGTAGAATGGTTTCCAGACCTTCTACATCTGCCCACGAAGACACCCAGGAAACTCACTCCACTTCTCGAGCTACTCAAACAACCACAAGTTCAGATTTTCCACAGAGGAGTATAATTTCACTACGTCTTCAAGTTTGGTGGTTATCCCGCAACCAATTGTGAGGAGGAAGGCTAGATACCTCTGAGAGTCATCTACTGTATTGCTGTCTACCAAGCAAAATGGACTATCTTCTGTGGTTGGTGTCGTGTAAGGCATCCCTCCATTTAGTGCCACTTCCAACAATACTGGAGTTCTTGTTATACCTCAGGGAGGAAAACTCTGTTCAGTGTTAACAGTGAACGGCAATCACTCAGCCTGAAGCCTTGTCTTTAAGCTGAATAGAATTGACATTTCCTTTTCGAAGGAATTCTCTCCTTCTAAGCAGTTTCGAGCATACATGCCCTCAGTTAAAAGTCAGACCACCTCCGTAGAATGTAGGACGGGTACTACATCCTGGGGAATGCCAAACAAACTCTTGAGTGTGGCCTCAGACCGTGAAGGAGGATAAAGACGGTTTTCTTGTACAGTATTCCTGGCCTCTGCTAAGAGAGTTGCCGAGCTAACCGGTCTGTCCTATGACATCGCCCATTCTAGGGGATGGAAGAAAGTGACACTCAACTGTGTCCTTTAGTTTTATTGCTAGACTCAGAATCTGGCGTTCGTGGATCCTAGATTCAGAACCCACCGAATTGAGAGTTTATGTACTATCGTAAATGACCCACTGCTTTAGCTTGACAGATCAATAAATTCTCTCAGTACAGGCAGAGTCAAGAAGAGTTACAAGAACTCAATCTCTCCCTGGATCAGAAGACGATTGAACAAACCCTCCAAGCAGATTTGTCCCCTTGACTAGAGACATAGAGCTCTTGACACCAGGGGTGTTAGCATATCCCTGACGTAGAAAATACTTCAGTGTGAGGCAGGTCTTACAGGCGAGTATGTTTGAAATGTAAGAATTTGTTCACCGCC
The DNA here is from genome assembly GCF_036898095.1 of Palaemon carinicauda. NCBI lineage: Eukaryota > Metazoa > Arthropoda > Malacostraca > Decapoda > Palaemonidae > Palaemon > Palaemon carinicauda. Next base: position 61,565,293 of record NC_090735.1, read on the forward strand.
CACTATCTGTGAGACGTAACCCACAGGAGCCTTAACACGTTCTCCATAGGTCCTATGGTGGATGCATAAAACGGGATCAATAACATCTGAACTCCCTTGTAGGACAAGTAGCAGTCGATGGAAGGTAGATGTTAAGTGGCTGTAAGGCTAGTATGATAGGTGGAGGACTGGCCTTTCACCTTTCATTCTCCCCTTTCTAGGTTCCGGAGCAAACCGAGGAACTATGCAAGCTGACCTCATCTAACTGGGAGTGGGTATCATCAACCCTTGTGTATCCTAATATATACAGGTATATTGTTACGTCCCCAATCTCCCAGCGATGTGGGAGTTGGGTAACATCCGGGTAAGAAAAGAATTGCTCAGGCTGTTATCTCTCATTGTGAGTTAGAGAGGTAATAGGGTGTGCTCTAACACTGTTCATACGATGCATTAGAGTTACACCCTTGGTCAGGGACGAGCCAATTGATCTTGCATTTCTACCAACCTAAGCATAAGTCTCCATAGTAAAGAGCTGAAAGGTTTGTATTTGGTGCCAGAATAAATGACAAATTTGGAAATAATTTATATTTTCCCTAGCTATACAAACCTGAAGCTCTTTACATATTGGCCCGCCATCGCCTACCCCCAGAAAATCCTGTCTGCAATTGCAAATGAGTTTGTGTTAGCTACTGCGTGTGTGAGGAGACTGGTGGGTCTATCACCCGCTACCCCCTCGCTGAAAGTTTTATGGCTATTTTCAACTGTCGCCAAAATATATCTCCATAGTGAAGAGCTTCAGATTTGTATGGTTAGGAAAATACAAATTTTTTCCAAATTTGTCATCTTTGTGAATTTAGCTAATGTTAGTTACCAAACCCAGTCAAGTTTGCTAATTTTTGCAAGGTGAGTTTTGCCGACTTTTTAATCATTTTCAGATACTAAACTTTGCAGTATACCTTTGCAAAAATTTTGTGGTTATTTCTATAAGAAGAAAAAAATAAATTATATACAGATGGATAATGAATAAAATATCACACATATACCAAGGCAATTCCCCCAATTTTTGGGGATAGCCTACATCAAACAATGAAACAAAAAAGGGCACCTCCCCTCTCTACGTTCCTCCCAGCCTGACAAGGGACTCGACCGAGTTCGGCTGGTACTGCTAGAGTGCCACAGCCCACCTCCCCCCCCCCCACCCCCTATCCACCACAGATGAAGCTTCATAACGCTGAATCCCCTACTGCTGCTACCTCCACGGTCATCTAAGGCACCAGAGGAAGCAGCAGGGCCTACCGTAACTGCATTACAATCGCTCGCCATTCATTCCTATTTCTAGCAATGCTCTCTTGCCACTCTCACATCTATCCTCCTATCACCCAGAGCTTTCTTCACTCCATCCATCCACCCAAACCTTGGCCTTCCTTCTTCTCCTATCAACTCTTGCATTCATCACCTTCTTTAGCAGACAGCCATTTTCCATTCTCTCAACATGGCCAAACCACCTCGTCACATTCATATCCACTCTAGCTGCTAACTCATTTCTTACACCCGTTCTCACCCTCACTACTTCGTTCGTAACTCTATCTACTCGAGATACACTAGCCATACTCCTTAGACACTTCATCTCAAACACATTCAATTTCTGTCTCTCCGTCACTTTCATTCCCTACAACTCCGATCCATTTCATCACAGTTGGTACAATCACTTTCTCATACAGAACTCTTTACATTCATGCCCAACCCTCTATTATTTACTACTCCCTTAACTGCCCCCAACACTTTGCATCCTTCATTCACTCACTGACGTACATCTGCTTCCACTCCACCATTTTCTGCAACAACAGACCGCAAGTACTTAAACTGATCTACCTCCTCAAGTAACTCTCCATTCAACATGACATTCAACCTCGCACCACCTTCGCTTCTCGTATATCTCATAACCTTACTCTTACCCACATTTACTCTCAGCTTCCTTCTCTCACACACCCTTCCAAATTCTGTCTCTAATCGGCCAAGCTTCTCTTCTACATCTACAAACAGTATAGTATCATCTGCAAACAACAACTGATTTACCTCCCATTCATGGTCATTTTCGTCTACCAGTTTCAATCCTCGTCCAAGCACTCGAGCATTCACCTCTCTCACCACTCCATCATCATACAAGTTAAATAACCACGGCGACATCACACATCCCTGTCTCAGCCACACTCTCACTGGAAACCAATCGTTCACTTCATACCCTATCCTAACACATGTTTTACTACCTTTGTAGAAACTTTACACTGCTTGCAACAACCTTCCACCAACTCCATATAACCTCATCACATTCCACATTGCTTTCCTATCAACTCATACGCTTTCTCCAGATCCATAAACGCAACATACACCACCTTACCTTTTGCTAAATATTTCTCGCATATCTGCCTAACTGTAAAAATCTGATTCATACAACCCCTACCTCTTCTAAAACCACCCTGTACTTCTAAGATTGCATTTTCTGTTTTATCCTTAATCTTATTAATCAATACTCTACCATACACTTTTCCAACTACACTCAGTAAACTAATACCCCTTGAATTACAACACTCATGCACATCTCCCTTACCCTTATATAGTGGTACAATGCATGCATAAACCCAATGTACTGGTACCATTGACAACACAAAACACGTATTAAACAATCTCACCAACTATTCAAGTACAGTCACACCCCCTTCAACATCTCAGCTCTCACACCATCCATACCAGATGCTTTTCCTACTCTTGTTTCATTTAGTACTCTCCTCACTTCCTCTCTTGTAATCTCTCTCTCATTCTCATCACCAGCACCTCAACACCTGCAACAGCAATTATATCTGCCTCCCTATTATCCTCAATATTCAGTAAACTTTCAAAATATTCCGCCCACCTTTTCTTTGCCTCCTCTCCTTTTAACAACCTTCCATTGAATATTCCGCCCACCTTTTCTTTGCCTCCTCTCCTTTTAACAACCTTCCATTTTATGAATAGTACTTACCTGGCAGTTATATATATATAGCTGATTATCTCTAAATCGGCAGAATTTTTCAAAACGAGGCAACCGCCTTGTGGTGGTTGGGAGGTAGGTGGTAACACCCGTCACAGGGTGGTCCAAGGAATCATTCCTGTGTCCAAGACTTCAGTTCATCTCTGCCGGCTGGATCGAAAACATCGTCAGTCCACCATTGAAAGTTTTTCGAATCATTTTTCCTTCTCCGCTTTTTTGGACTTCGTTTGGTGAAGTACACTGATTTAGGGTTTTGGCAATCGTGTTTTATTATTATTATTTACTTTGTTCATCATGAGGGATAACTTAATTTTCGTGTTTGTGCGAGTGATGTATGCAAAGTGAGGTTACCGAAAGTGTCGGTTGATCCTCACAGTTTGTATGCAGAGGTTTTGCTTGTGCACTATATTTTAGGTGCAAAGTTTTTAATCCTGATGACGGAAATACGTTCCGGCAACTCTATGACGTCACAGTCGTGTGACGCAATCTTCATGTATGTCTTGTAAATTCTCTTTATTTGTTTTATGTAAAGAATGGGAAGAATTCCACTTATATAAGTTTTTTAACTTTTAATGTAAAATTTTTAAAGAAGTATTTGTCCATTTGGTATTCGTTCTTTAAATTTATCGATCTAATTTCATAATTAAATAGAACTAGCGTATGGTTAATTTATGCTGTTAGTTCTCGTTACTTTCGGTGCAGTCCCAACATGTCTTGGTAGCGTTCTTTTCGATATGGAAATTAAAGTGTTGGCTATTATTCTCCAACAACAACTATATGGGAATTCTAGTTTTAGTAGCATTTTCATTTATATGTTCCTATTGTTTACATTTATATATATAGATACGTTATTGCTATATCTGTTCTTTTTATCAATACAACTCGCTTGTTTTTGAAAACCCTTTGAATCAATTGTGGATTACAGTACATTTGTTTTCCCTTTTTCTGTTCATTTTAATCTTTAACGTTTAACTTTCCCGGCGTTTGTATGTAACTACCGGGTAGGTATTTAAGACATTTAATTTTACCGGTGGTTATATGTAACTACCGGGTGAGTGTGTTCAACATCTATTTTTAATCTCAACTCTTTCCCGGTGGTTTTTTTCTTTTTGTGACCGCCGGGTAAGTATGTTTGAAAGTTTATTTTATTATGGAAATGTCAGTTTAATATTTTATAAAAATATTTTGTTACAGTTTATATAGCAAGTACTAGAGACGATTTTGCTTTCTCATTCAAGCCCGTGGCAGAAGAATAAGTTCTCTCACAACGGGCAGGACTAATTATGGTTTTTTGTGTAAGAGTTTAATAGTGCAAGTTTTCAGTGCTAAATTAGACATTGGATTCTTTCAGCACAGGGACGTTGTTTTCCTAGCCTTAGACCTCTTCCAAGCTCCCCGGCCCATGGGAGAAGGAACGTCGATCGGCGGAAGGAAACGAGAGGCGTTAGCTCACGAGCAAACGCCCTCGCGAGCGTTCCTGTTAATGTTCCCAAGAATGCTCGCCCTTGCCATGGGAAAGCAAAGAGCGTTGAACGTTGAGATTCTTACACTGCGTTTAGAGTTTTGCATTGCATCACTTTTGATTTTAATGGCAATACTTTAAGTCATAGATATTCGCTGCTAATATCAATGCTTACAAACCATCATTGACTCGGTTTTTGTCCCAGAGCGCCAGTCGGCCTTATGAACCCTCTGGTCGGAACCGAACGCGCCGAGCGGCATAATGAATATCATTTTGCCTTAACGCTCGGCGCTAAGTCTTTCAAGACAGGACGAATGCAGCCTTGTCTTTCAGGGCAAATGCAGCCTCGTCTTTCAGGGCGAATGCAGCCTCGTCTTTCAGGACGAATGCTGCCTCGTCTTTCAGGACGAATGCAGCCTCGTCTTTCAGGACGAATGCTGCCTCGTCTTTCAGGGCGAATGCGGCCTCGTCTTTCAGGGCGAATGCAGCCTCGTCTTTCAGGGCGAATGCTGCCTCGTCTTTCAGGGCGAATGCTGCCTCGTCTTTCAGGGCGAATGCAGCCTCGTCTTTCATTGCGAATGCTGCCTCGTCTTTCAGGGCAAATGCAGCCTCGTATTTCAGGGCGAATGCAGCCTCGTCTTTCAGGGCGAATGCTGCCCCGTCTTTCAGGACGAATGCAGCCTCGTCTTTCAGGACGAATGCTGCCCCGTCTTTCAGGACGAATGCAGCCTTGTCTTTCAGGGCGAATGCTGCCCCGTCTTTCAGAACTAATGCAGCCTCGTCTTTCAGGGCGAGTGCAGCCTCGTCTTTCAGGGCGAGTGCTGCCCCGTCTTTCAGGGCGAGTGCAGCCTCGTCTTTCAGGGCGAGTGCAGCCCCATCTTTCAGGGCGAGTGCAGCCCCGTCTTTCAGGGCGAGTGCTGCCTCGTCTTTCAGGGCGAGTGCAGCCCCGTCTTTCAGGGCGAGTGCAGCCCCGTCTTTCAGGGCGAGTGCAGCCCCGTCTTTCAGGGCGAGTGCTGCCTCGTCTTTCAGGGCGAGTGCAGCCCCGTCTTTCAGGGCGAGTGCAGCCCCGTCTTTCAGGGCGAGTGCAGCTTCGTCTTTCAGGGCGAGTGCAGCCTCGTCTTTCAGGGCGAGTGCAGCCTCGTCTTTCAGGGTAGCCTCGTCTTTCGGGCGAGTGCAGCCTCGTCTTTCGGGGCGAGTGCAGCCTCGTCTTTCGGGACTAGGGCAGCCTCGTCTTTCGGGGCGTGGGCAGCCTCGTCTTTCGGGACGAGGGCAGCCTCGTCTTTCGGGACGAGGGCAGCCTCGTCTTTCAGGATGATAGGACGATCGCCGCCTTGTTCTTTCAGGGCGACGCCACGTCCTATAAGATCTTTGTCAAGGATGACTTTAGTGATCACTTTTCTCCTGTTGAATTGTTTGAGGTTAACAGAAGGAGAGGATCCTAAGTTCTGTTGCTCCATGTTCCCCACCCTCTGAGTTTTCACGTGGTCTTTAATGGAGCTTTAAGAATATATTAATTTTTGTTTCTTAAAACAGAAACCTTTGATGACTAACAACAGTAAAAGCCAGAATTTGCTACTTCTGGCGAGCTTGGGTTTTTACTGGGATGGATGCGAAATCTTTTTCCTACTGAATCCTCCTTTGTTAGTTACTCCGATAAGACTTTTCTGCCTAACCGACTTTGCAACTTCAATGTCTCTCTTTTGGGAGAGGGAGTCTTTTGTCCGGTCCTGGACGTAAATGCTCTTTACGCCTTCGTTCAGAAGTCAAAGTCCTCCATGGAGACATCAAAATCTTTGGAGAAGAGGGGAGCAGACCTTTGGTCAGTACTTCTTCTGAAGGAGGATTACTTTTTCCTTTTATAGGGAAACCTCCTTTAGTTTTTAGCTACAACAATTCTCTCTCCCAGTTCTAGAGAGGAGTCTAAGTGGCAGGCTATGCAATCAAACTTTATCTGAGGTTTGTTTACAAGGAAGAACGGGTGTAGAATGGGTCAGTTTCGGGCGTGTGTTTTGGTCTCAGCTCCGCCCCTCTCATGTTCACGTAACTTTTGCTTTATGTAGCGGAATACTATACTGCTCTCTGGAGAAATCAGAGCGTCCCTGTATCTGGATTTTTAGATAACGTTGAGCCTATCGAATAATTAGGTCTTCCTGTCAACAAGAAGAGTCTTCTGACACCAGGACGCTCAGCACCTTGTCTTTTAGAACGTTCAGCGTCTCACTCTGTTAACCTCTCGGCTCCACGTCTTACAGGCTCCACGTCTTACAGGACTTTTGGCACCACATCTTACATCGGCGCCACGTCTTACAGGACGATCGGCGCCTCGTCTTTCAGGAAGTTCTAGCATGAGGCATGACTTTGAACTTGAGAATCTAGGACTTCGTGATGACACTAGTCGAATCGTGTGTCGAGATCAAGGACGCCTTCGTTCTGATTTCTTGGATCTAGAAAGGAGGTTTGTTCTAGGGCAAGAAACATCGGGGCAAACACGTCTTGTGGTGCGGTTCCCTCAGTCTAGATAGATAGTTTATGTCTATGTTGCAGGGTTAGGTGGTTAGTTTGAGTAAGATTGCAGTTTTTATTATATGGGGCAAAGGTAGTTTCTGAAGTCTAGTCAAGTTGTTGGTCTTATCCCTTTGACAGACTCGATTGAGTTTTTTGCAGCTTTGCAGGCTTACTCCTGGATAAACTCTCCTAAGGGAAATCCACTCTAAAGGCTGTACCTTTGAATCAGCTACCTTAGCAGGCAAGGAATCAAGGTGTTGTTATCTCCTACAACTCTTTTGTTGTTTCCCCAACGATGTTTACTGTCTGTTTCCCTCCTCCAAATGTGTGAATCAGCTATATATATATAACTGCCAGGTAAGTACTATTCATAAAAATGGAGTTTTTATGATAAAACAAAGTTTTATGAATACTTACCTGGCAGTTATATATATATTCTAAGGCCCACCCACCTCCCCTCAGGAGACAGGTCGGGCATAGATGAACTGAAGTCTTGGACACGGGAATGATTCCTTGGACCACCCTGTGACGGGTGTTACCACCTACCTCCCAACCACCACAAGGCGGTTGCCTCGTTTTGAAAAATTCTGCCGATTTAGAGATAATCAGCTATATATATATAACTGCCAGGTAAGTATTCATAAAACTTTGTTTTATCATAAAAACTCCATTTTCCATCTTTCACTGTTTCTTCAATTCTTGAGCCAGCCTTCCTTACTATTTTCACTTCTTTCCAAAACTTCTTCTTATTCTCTTCATATGAACAACCCAATCCCTGATCCCACCTCAGATCAGTTGCCCTCTTTGCCTCACTTACCTTTCGCTTTACTTCCACATTTTCTCTCTATATATTTCATACTTCTCTACACTATTACTCTGCAGCCATTCTTCAAAAGCCCTCTTTTTCTCTTCTACTTTTACCTTCACTCCTTCATTCCACCATTCACTGCCCTTCCTCATGCTGCCTCCAAAAAACTTCTTGCCTCACACATCACTTGCAATCCCAACAAAATTTTCTCTTATTAACTTCTACTCCTCCTCTAAATTACCAGTTTCTCTTACTTTCACTTCGTCATATGCCATTTTCAACCTTTCTTGATACTTACTTTTTACCCCCGGTTTTATCAGCTCTTCAACCCTCACTAGCTCCCTTTTACATCCACCTACTCTATTCCCCCACTCTTTTGCTACAACTAATTTTCCTTCCACCAAAAAATGATCAGACATACCCTTAGCCATACCCCTAATCACGTGCACGTCTTTCACTCTTCCAAACATTCTTTTAGTTATCAACACGTATTCCATTAACGCCCTTTCTACCACTCTTTCATTTGCCACTCTTACCCATTTATACTTGTTTTTATCTTTCTTTTTGAAAAAGCTAGAACTTATCACCATTTCTTGCTCAATACACATGGAATAAGATATAGTATGTATTTATTAATGAGTCAAAGAGTTTCTTATATTACAGTATACAATTTTCAGGTTTTATATTACATTTTTTTGTGATAATATATGTACAGCTTTAAATTTATGAATATTGTAGGTGCTGAAATATAGTTTATATTATTTTTACTCAAGGCCTTTTGTGCCTTTTTTAGAATTCATTATAAAACAGTCACAAAAAGTTATTCAGCTCTAATTAGAACATAATACAGTATAGGTTCATATAAAGTGGTTTTCTAAAAATGTCTAATTGAATTCAATCTATTCATTTACTTCTTGTCACATTCCTTAGAAAAGTGAGTTTGTTAGCTCAGAGGTAAAGTATTACTGTGATTGTGGGAATAGCTATTGTCATTAAATTCTTCCCTTAGGGTACTAATTTCTCCTCCCATTCAGTTTTCATTAAAGCATTTATTATGCTATATTCTGTTTTTATAATTTTTAACTGCTTGACTTTTTTTTCCTTCTTGTGAGTTTGATTGTTTGTGCTTTTTGTTATAACAAGCCAAATAATATCTCGATAATAGATTTGTATGTGTGCTGAGTTCAAAATATGAGTAGTTAATAGGAGGTTGATTTTGGAAATATACCATTGCTAACCTTATCCTCTGTCAATGTAATATGCACGGCAAGAAAGAGTTTTAATCTCTTGGTAACCTAGAGGTAAAGAAGATGAATAATGTATGTAAATAAGCATAAAATTTTTGGTTGTATTTATCTAGCTAATTTGATTTTTGCTGTAATGGAAAATTTCTTTGCAGCCAGATACGTGCATCAACAACACCTTTACATCCAGTAATGCCCCAGCTGATAGATGTGTATGTAAACTCAATTATCTTACCTGCTAGTAAAGGTGGACCTACAGATACCTTCAATGAGCCAATATCAGAAGAGGAGATTATGGCTGTTTTCTCTCAATCTATATTCACAGAAAAATCTACCCGTAAGGTAAGGCTTTGAAAGTCAAAAATAATATTTTGAATAATAAAACCTTGTTTATGTTGTAAATTCATTTGTGTTCAGAAATTGTTCTTTCATGGCTACGAAGTTGCCACTATAAGGGTCCAAAGTCTTATTCGTTCCTACATGGATACTCAGCAAAGCTGGATCTTGCCTTTTGAAATTTATAGCGAGATGTTGGTAATTACTGGCTTGTTGAAGGGATAGCTTTCCCCCGACTGTCAGCTCACAAAGTAGCTACTTTGATTTCAACCGCCAAACTTGGTGTAGGGCGTTGCTCAAACCTAAAACAGAAAATTATTATGAGATAATTAAATGGCTGATGAGTTAAACAATTTTACATGGAATCCCATAGTAATAAAAAAAAAAATACAATAGAATTATAATTTATTATTTATTATTTCATTACTAAACATTGAATACTATGTCATTTCTTCACTGCTGCCATCTGCAATCATGGATTGGATTCCCAGGCTATCCCAGTATGTCTGGACCTTGGACTCCTACTCCTCCCTCAGCCCACAATACTTGGGTCGCGTGAGTTGAAAGGCTAGTACCATTCGAGGCTATCATTGCATGCACTTTATCATCTTTGCCTTATTTAGTGCCATGAGTTCTTTCCCTGTGGTTTTTGGTCTTCCCATGCCTTCTTCAGTCCCCGATTATGTTGCCAGTTCTGTTCTTGGGGCAAAAACATATTATTCTTGTAGGGAAATGATTCCCTCTTCCCTGGCTGGGTAAGAGAGATCTTGGAGTTCTTCTGCCCTAGAGACACTGGGCCTCAAACCAGTGCCAATGGAGGTAGACAATCCAAAGTCAGTGTTTCTTGGTGGATGTCCATGTACACTTTTGTTGGTACATCAGTCGTAGGGAGACGACCTTTTCTCCGCCTTCAGGGAGGGCCTCAGCCATTGAGCTACACTTCGGTGTCCCTCAAGGGCCTTGGTCATCCTTGGTGCTGCCTTAGTTGGATCTGGTAAGTTTAGCCATGGATTGAGTTGACAATCATACCTGTGGACCTAAGAACACTCTAGTGGTTTGCAGACTTTGGCCAAAGGTAGCACCAAAACTGCCTAGTGTCCGAATGCCGACCACACCCCAACGTTCACTACACGAAAAATATACAACAGTGGAATACCCAAAAATCTAGGTAATAAATCAGGAGAACGGAGCTCTGGGCACCACCCCTTGATTTATACTGGGAAAGGGGACCCAGCTAGAACCTTAGTTCTTTTTTATCTGCCCTCTGCCTTAATCTTGCTGGGTATAAGTAGAATTAGAACATTAGGTGAAAGAAAAAAACAATGAAAAAAAATTACTAAAAAAAACAGTGGCTGAGAAAGGGATCATATTGGGGTAAGGAACTGGAATGAAATGCTGTCTTCATGAAAAAAAAAATATATTTATTTGAATAAATAATTGGTAGGATTACATTAACATTGTTTTGTCAATTCAAATAAGCAATTAAAGACAAAATTAGCATCCCTTTACACTCCAGCCTCAAGATAACAAGATAAAATGAAATTTGAATAAAAGACTATTCACATGCTGGAAACTCACAGGTTACCTAAACAATATCAAATCAATCATCTAGAAGAAAATATATAAAACTGTGAAAATACTGTACTGCAATAATTTTCCCTAAATCAATACTGTCCTTATCAATATCCTGTCTACCATTAGGCTGCAAAGTTACTTGAAAATGCTCAGCCTTTGAACAGTATGGCTGCACATGACGCTGTGCAGGTCTCTGTGGGCCCACATTAGTAATGTGTAGAAAATCTCCAATTGTAAACCTGCACTGTGCTAAGGTTCCGTTGTCATCGAAACTTTTCTGATCAACTACGGTAGTGCCTAAATCTCTCATTCTTGGAAGGGGTTTTGATAATTCTGGAACAATTCAGACTAAACTCGAACACAGTCACTCTCTTCCTAACCTCTGAATTCACTTCCTGGATCTACGACCAGATATGCCATTTCAGTAGCTCCTGTGAACTATTAATGTTTATGCCACCATTTGCAATATTTCTCTACACTTCTACCTAGGTCACTGGTCACTTTCAGAAAACACTGACGTCAATTACAAGTTTGGGAAGTGACTCAAGTAGCAGGGCAGAAATATTTACAATACAAATCTCCAGTAACTATTCTTTTGGCAACTTCATCTTTCCTATATACATACAGTACTCTGAAGTCTAAATTCCCTTCCCTACTGAGTATAGAGGGCTGCTGTCAATACCTGTAAAAAAAATAATAATGGATTAAGGCAATTTTTTTTTGGTGGGGGGGGGGCACAGAGGGGTATTTCAAATACAAGAAGAATTTTTTTTTTTTTTTTTTTTTTTTTTTATACACACAAATCATAAACCTTTCTTAGACTCAAACCCCTGTATATCGCAACACCTGAGAATTCTCTTATCTGCAAGTCAGTCAGACATGATCTTGCACCCTCCACTCCGAGGCTTCTCGTCTTTGCGGCAGAGACCATGGTTTGTTGACCATGACCGCCTTCTAAGCGGTCTCCTGGCTTTACCAGTAGTCAAGTGCAGTGATGCGCTTTGCTAAGTCAAGGGAGGTTATTAACCCTAGAGTCTTTAGAGAATGACAAAAGTCTTGTGCTGTCTGGTGGAAAGGCAGTGAACCTACCTGGTACCATCATCAACCAGTGGGTCAACAAGTTAACTCAAAGGCATCTAGATCAAAAATAAGAAATTTAATATACCAAGTTTTTTTTCCAATAAATTAAGATGAGATATGGCAGCTGAAGAGCAGACAGGAGAACAATACAGCTCTTGTCACTTCAGAATCAGGTGAAAGGAAAGTTTCCAGGACTTTCCTATATCCTTTTCAGGACTGGCCGCAACTTCCTGGAAGAAGGCGGTTCATTTTCATCACTTTAAGGGGACCGTCCGGGTTGGTATTTTGGCATACCAACTTGAAAAATTCAAAAATCGTTTTATTGTCTCTCTGTATAGAGAAACATATCGTACATGCTCTCCAGAAGTTTCAACCCATTATTTTTACAAATAACGAAGATATAGAGGTTTTTAAATGATGACGTCATCCCTACTGTGTCGTCTGCATGACTTAGTTTGACAAAATCGTCTTTGTGTGTAATTTTGCATATATATAGCGATTTTTCACTTATATTTCGATCTATCGTACGTCTGGCAGAAATGGAAGGCATTTGTAGAGTGTAGATGAACGAAGTCTACTACAATAACAGAAGCCAAAGTTGCCAAAGATGTATAGAAGTTATAATGTATGCCTATGTTTACTTGAAGTTCGTATGTACATTGTGTTTCCACAACGCCTTCGGGAACATTATAGCAAGGCCAATGTTACCTAAGGTTTGTAGAAAGAACAAATAGTCAGTAATTTTTCCAAACAATGAAAATAGCGGTCTTTAAATGACGTCATCCTTATGGCATCGTCTGCCTGACTGAGTTAGACAGGTGCGCAGTTTCTCTCTCTCTCTCTCTCTCTCTCTCTCTCCCTCCCTCTCTCGAATTATTTACCACTGCCATTTATACAAATACTTTTATTCTCTCTCTCTCTCTCTCTCTCTCTCTCTCTCGAATTATTTAAAACTCCCATTTATACAAATACTATAATAACAATGTTTAACTCTCTCTCTCTCTCTCTCTCTCTCTCTCTCTCTCTCATGTTTCGAAATCTCGTACCGCTGGCAGAAATGAAAGACATTGGTAGAGGGTTAGGTGAATGAAAACTACCACCTACGAACACATCACAAAGTCTCCAAAGACATGTAGAAATTATAATGCATGTGTTTATTTACTTGAAGTTTGTATGTTGATTGTGCTTTCACAACGTCCTCTGGAATTTTATAGCAATGCCAATGTTACATAAGGTGATAGAAAGAACAAAAAGTAAGTGGAGAACAAGAAAACAGAAGCCAAAGATGCCAAAGATGTATAGAAGTTATAATGTATGCGTTTGTTTACTTGAAGTTCGTATGTACATTGTGTTTCCACAACGCCCTCGGGAACATTATAGCAAGGCCAATGTTACCTAAGGTTGTAGAAAGAACAAATAGTCAATAATTTTTCCAAACAATGAAAATAGCGGTCTTTAAATGATGACGTCATCCTTATGGCGTCGTCTGCAAGACTGAGTGACAGATGCGTAGTTCTCTCTCTCTCTCTCTCTCTCTCTCTCTCTCTCTCTCTCTCGAATTATATACCCCTGCTATTTATACAAATACTTGTATTCTCTCTCTCTCTCTCTCTCTCTCTCTCTCTCTGTACATCCTTTTATTAGATAATAGAATGAATCTCTTTTTTCATTTGTTCGTATATCCCTTGCAAAAAATTCTTATTCTCTCTCTCTCTCTCTCTCTCTCTCTCTCTCTCTCTATCATCTTATTTTATAATAGGATGAATCTCTTTTTCATTTGTACGTATACCCTTGTAAAAAGTACTTCTCTCTCTCTCTCTCTCTCTCTCTCTCTCTGTACATCCTTTTATTAGATAATAGAATGAATCTCTTTTTCATTTGTTCGTATACCCTTGTAAAATATACTTATTCTCTCTCTCTCTCTCTCTCTCTCTCTCTCTCGAATTATATACCCCTGCTATTTATACAAATACTTGTATTCTCTCTCTCTCTCTCTCTCTCTCTCTCTCTCCAATTGTTATAAACTCCCATTTATACAAATACTATAATAACAATGTTCAACTCTCTCTCTCTCTCTCTCTCTCTCTCTCTCTCTCTCTCTCTCATGTTTCGAAATCTCGTACCTCTGGCAGAAATGAAAGGCATTGGTAGAGGGTAGGTGAATGAAAACTACCTGCTACGAAAAAAATCACAAAGTTTCCAAAGACATATAGAAATTATAATGCATGTGTTTATTTACTTGAAGTTCGTATGTTGATTGTGCTTTCACAACGTCCTCTGGAATTTTATACCAATGCCAATGTTACATAAGGTGATAGAAAGAACAAAAAAGTAAGTGGAGAACAAGAAAAAAGAACCAAGAAAGAGGGAAACATGGATAAGAGTACAATGCTGAAACCTGCTAACTAAAACACTGGCAACAATTAGAGATCACTGGCAACTCATAACATAGGAATAGTAAACTGAGGGTTCAAATACCTCCTTTAGGGTGCATTTATGTAGGAAATGAACAATAAAAGTTATCATAATAATATTATCTTGATTTCTTTTAGAAAAGAAGCGAAAGCTTGCTGCAAATCTTTGGGAGCTCATAACTCAAAAACATACTTATTCTCACTTAGGTACATTTTTCTCACTTATTTGTTGTTCGATATTAGAGAAAAAGATATCGTTGAAAAGAAGAATAAAAATTCCACAATTTTGTCAGACAAAATTTTTGATTTTCGTTTTACATTTTTTTTCACGATTATTTTCCGTCTAGACGAGGAAAAAAAAAATAAAAATTCATTAAAAAAAACAGAAAGGAAAATCAAAATTCTGTCTGACAGAATTGTTCGGTTGTTAGAGTAGTTTTTGTGGTATAAGTTTCAATACAATTGGTATTATAGTAGTGGGGAAAAATGTACCTAAATATTTTTTTAAAATCATGATTTTTGCTCATAAATCCAAAAGTTTTTGATCAAATGACTTGAAATTTTTATATGATGAAGGTATTATATGTGTCTAAAACATATATAGAAATTGTGTAATTTGGATCATTAGGAAAAAAAAATGGCGGACGGTCCCCTTAAAGCTACCAATTCTGTCCTTTCCAGGCAGTGGGGCAGCAGAGTATGGGAAGAAAAGGATTTTGCTGTTACCAGCATTCTCCCCCATCTTACTACCAAGAGTAGGGGTTGCTTGACATCCCTTGGGCAACCCAGTAGAGTCATTGGGCTGAGCCTTGGGTAGTGGGAGTCCTTTGGGACGATTACTTGATACCCTCTTCAGCCGCCCCCTCTCGCTTTCCAATAGAGTTCTCATCTGTTCCTCCATCGCAGAGAACCCTCAACTTGCTGACAGAAATAGGAGTGATGTTGGAGGAGAACACTTTCAAAGTCATTCAAGACAAGTCTCTGGGCTTCTGCAGTAGACTTCATGATGGAGGAGTCAACTTGGGGAGGGGGTGGGTCATCGACATCTGGTCACAGAATGAGTTTGCGAGTTATAGAAAGTTTAGCATGGAAACAGGGTGATCTGTGCTTTCAGTGGATGTGAAGGACACATATTTTTTAGTTTATGTGCTATTGTCCAATAGAAAGTACCTCCACTTCTTTCTGTACAGTATGATGTAACAGTTCAGGACTGTATACTGCTCCTCAGTTGTTCATTCATATGTTTACTCTGGTGTAGTATCGTGGGCTCACTCGCACGGGATATGTCTGTGGATGTATCTCACCTGGTGGCTGCTCCTGGCCTACTTTGTGGGGTAGGTGCTTCAAGATCGAGTTCAACTTTTTGCTTTTGTCATGATCTGGGGATTTTGGTAATTAAGGGAAATTCAAATCTCTTACCTAAGCCAAAGTTAAAGCACTTGGACATGCTGGTAAACACAGCAGCAGCGAGAGTTTTGTTAGTCAAACCATCACATCATCAAGCCCAGGCGTGTCCATTCTGTCCAAGATAGAATTACTAGCTTGGTGCTGGAAGAGTCTTCTTGGCCACCTTTTCTCATTGGAGAAGCTTGCTCCTCAAATGAGAGCTTTTGCCATAGATCTCTCGTAAGTGCTATTTGAAGAATCGCTGGCCACCCTCCAAGGATCTCACATCCTTCCTGGTGCCAACAGGACAAGAGGTTTGGGTTGATCGGGAGTCTGTTAGTCAAACTATCACATCATCAAGCCCAAGTGTGTCCATTCTATCCAAGATAGAATTACCAGCTCAGTGCTGGCAGAGTCTTCTTGGCCACCTTTTCTCATTAGAGAAACTTATACCTCAAATGAGCACCTTTTCCAGAGATCTCTTTTAAGTGATGTTTGAAGAATTTCTGGCCAGTCTCCAGGAATCTCACATCCCTCCCAGTGCCAGAAGGACGAGAGATTTGGGTTGATCTTAACTGTTGGGCAGAACAAGGTACCCTCACAGGGGAGTCCCACTCAACTCTCCTCCTCTGTACATTCCAACTTTGCTCACATTCATCAAAAGAGGGGAGGGGGTAGGGTCAAAAGAAGTATCTACTCGTCAAAGTCCTGAGGCTAGTTTCCTTTCTAGCGCTGCAATCATTCCAAGAACATTGAGGAGCCATTTGGTGCACCGGAGTGGCTTATGTCGAGCTATCCCCTGCCCATTCTTTGAGGTGACAAAATAAATGCACATCTAGATGGCATTCCTTGCCATAGAGTTGTCAGCTATATATATTCCAGGCAAGAGGAATAGACTAGTAGACACACTCAGTCACCAGGGGAGTGTTGTAATGTCAGAGTGATCCCTACATTTCTGCATAAAAGAGAGGCTTATGGTTTGTGGGGTTCTCCAGGGATTGACGTGTTTTCCATAAAGCTAAGAGAAAGTTATAGGGTTATATCACAAGCTTTGATTAATTTTATTAAGTTATTTATTTAATCATTTTAATCCCTTTTTATTTCACATTTAGGGGTTATTGTATGAAAGGAATGTGATTGGCTTTATAGGTTAAAATTATACCAAATGGTGTCAGTGTACGGGTAATGGTTTATTAATTTGTATTGTATAGCACTGAACAGCCTTTGATGCCCCAGTGCTTGGCTTGGCGCCTAAATTTTATATTTATTCCTTTATATCAATGTTTCTCCCTCATTCTAGTCCCATGGGCCATGTTCAAAGTCACCTTCTAACACCCATGGGATCACATGGATGATTACACTCTTCTGCTGAACCCTGTTGAGGGTGCTAATCTACCTTGTGAAGATTTTGCTGGGACTTAAGTTAACTTTGATGGTTCCCAGATGGCCTCATGCCAAATGGTATACCATTCTTCCCTGTTGAGCTCTCACTCTCTCAGGGAATGTGGGCCATCCTATGTGATTGATGACATAGAAGGGATTCTTCTCTGGTTGTATCATTTCTAGAGTTGATCACAGAATTACTTGTCTTCCTTTGGCAAAGGAAGCTCCTCAGTTGCTCTTGTCAAGGCTACTGTTCAACCTTGTGCATAGTCATGGACAGAAGTGGATAGACCTCTAATCCTCATAGGAGTTATCTATGCTCATGAGGAACTTCGAACAGTCTTGCTGATCTTGGTACCTCAGGCCCCGGTGGATGGCATGCCCCATGTTCTCAAGGCTCTCACTCGTACCCATCTGAGCCTTTGAGAAGGCCGTCTGTCAAGGTTCTGACTGTAGATACTATTGATGTGCCTTATTATCAGCGAATAGATTAGGCTTGTTACACAGTCTCTCTACCTTAGTCTCTCACAGTGAGAGGTGGAAGGAGCTCCTTGATTTTGATGCCAGTTCACTTTGCCAAACTCAGAACCTGCCAGGCCACAACTCCAGATTTGACCCCTTCCCCATCCTCTCCTTACGTGAAGTGACGGGTGTTATGAAAAGATGCTTTTGTACTCCATGAGGCCCCTGCAGTGCTAAGTGAAGAAGACCTGAGTGTTAGAAACTCTTCCTTAGCACTGGCAGAACCAAGAAAGAGGTGTCTAGAACACAATATATTTCTGTCTTTGTGAGTCGATCCGTAACACAAGCCTCGACTGCTGGTCAAGGTATGAGCCAGAATCAGAACTCCCGAAGTCAGGGGCTATGCCCCACCCTTGCCTTCAGGAGTAATCTTTCAGTTGGCCATGTGTTGAAGGTTGGGCCATGTATGTACCTGACCACCTTTACAGCCTTTAATTTACAAGAGTACCCACAACTCTCGTGATGCATTTGTACTTTGTCTTGTGGTGGCTGCTCAAGTAGCTGTGTAGCAAGCCCAGCTCCCATGTGGGACAGTAAGCATCTCGTCTATGGTAATGGATAGATATAAGCCTGGAATGAAACCAGATTAACTAGCTTTTCTGCTCCAATCTCTGCCTTACTCATGAGGATGAAACTGTCAAAGCGTTACTCGCTGGATCTGACTTGTTGCTTGTGAACCATCCTTCTCAGCTCCATTTTTGAGAATGTAGAGAAGTTCTGTCCCATCCTCCTTAGACGTTGGGGAGGGTAGTGGAATGTATACCAGCCTGTTAATCATTATTTGTCAGGTATAATTTTCCCGCAATGCTATTTCCTTCCTTCTTTGATCACATACCAATCTTTTTGGACAGGCCCCAATGATAGATAGATAAGTGGTTGTTGGAGTTATCTCCTTTGCTTCCATAGGGGACCAGGTATGTTGTGATTTCCAAGGAAGAAAAAGAACCAGTCAGTTGGGTTCTATGGCACCTTCTACCCACAAATTAGTGAGTCTCCTTATTTAAAGGAGGATGGTTTGAACTGCATAGGAACAAATTACAAATTTTTAAAGTAATTTATATTTTTCATAGCTATGGAAACACGAGTTCTTTAAGTTCAACTACCCTCCTCAAGCCACCCTTTTTAGTCTTGAGCCAAAAGTTCATAAGTGAAGAGCTTTTGACAGAGTGGGCCAGGGCTCCTTGATTTTGCTCCCACCAGTCACTTAACAGACTAGTTAAACAATTCAACAGGTTTCCAGCTTGTGCTGAAAACATATTCCATACTTAAAGGACCCAGGTTTGTATAGCTAGGAAAAATACAAATTATTTAAGCACTTGTGATATTTGATTAGAAAGTATTTTAATGGCAAAAATTTTATTTATGTTACCTACCTTCATTGCCATCATGACTTAGCTTAGTTGAGGGTTAGAAATTCTGTGCACTACTTTTCAAATTTGATTTAGGCTAAGTTACCAGAAAGGATAAATTTATTTTCTTTTGATTCTCAATTCAGCAGAATTCTAGCTTAACAAATCCTCAAGTCGTATTCCGAAAACTTCGCTTGAAAAGTAAAGCAATGATGCGTGAAAGATCAACAAGTGTTGACACAGTTTCAAGTCACCTTATGCCAGCCCCATCGATAACTTCATCGCAGATGGGTCCACACACATCCACAACTTCGGGGTAAGTGCCCCTGTAATGTATTCCTTTAACTGATAAATGTCATAGACGAAAAATATTGTGAAGTAATCTGATGATTCACAAACCTTGTGCTAAAGCTATATCAGTTGTACTGCAGCATTGATCAAATTATTATTGCCATGTGTTGGAATGTTACATATTTTTTTTCTAGATAGTTTCACTTTTCCCAAACTATTGGATTAACTAAACTTAGCCACAATATCCTAATATTATCATTTGTCATTGTCTGAGAAACTAGTGCCAGAAGAAAAATCCAAGATGTGATCATTGCTCTAGTAAGATTGAATAAATAGCTTGTATAAAAGTCAAGATAACAAAATATGTATTCAGGACCTGCCTTGGAGCTTCATATAGGTGAGGGTATGGTTCCTGATTATTTCTTACAGAAAGAAATATAAACTGGGTTGTGCATAATGGAATATAGATAGTGTACTGCATTTTCTGAGAGTTCATATTTTTTCGAGAACCTTTTGTATGTTTCTAATAATGCTTATTTGGACTCAGTCTTTGAATTAATTTGTTATTGTATTGTTAGTTTATTCTTTATATAATTAAATTTCATTCCTGTTGCCATACATTGGAAATACAAAGTTCATTTTACTGAGTAGTACTTTTGTGTGTATTTTATGCAGTGCCATAAAATTATTAAATTGTTTACATTTTCTTCAACTGCAATATTGTACTTGTAGTTTAGTAGCTTAATCATATTGCTAATATCTATTAGTTTTTATTATTTATACATCTTTCTTTTGTAATATGAAGGGGCTGTATTGGATATACTATACAGTAATGCAAAATGTCTGACTTTTCTATTTTCTTAACAGTTTACCAATTGCATCTGTGATGACTTCTCAGCTACTTTTGCTCTACTATTTGCTGCTGTATGAAGATGTTCGTTTAAACAATACACACCAACTTATAACCAATAATCGACGTATCCATTCATACTCACCACATCTGTTTGCTCAGCTCCCTATCAGATACTTACTTTCTCATGCGCAAAGAGAGCAGAGGTTATATGCAGGTTAGTTTTATATGTAAAGTGTTACATAAAATGTTAGCATTTGTAATATCTTTTTTATACTCTACTGCACATTCTGTCTTGCGGTAGTTAACTGTTGATTAACTATGTAGGTATAGGTTTTTACTTGGTTGCCTGGTACAATTTTTTTATTTATTACATTGTATTTGTTCTAACACCTAATACAAACCCTTTAGCTCATTGCAGTGGATATATTTTTTGGCAAAAGCTGAAAATAGCCGTGAAACTAGTAATAAACGAGGTATAACCACCCACCACTAGTTAGTTGGGAGTAGACTAGCCACCCCCCTTGCACACACCGGTGACATAACATCACTTT